>NW_020956017.1:147383-273935 GCF_003031625.1 Empidonax traillii
GAAAAAAAATCCACTAAGTAAATGAAAGAAAAGAAGTATTAAAGATCCAACAGATGGGAATGCTTAATGCAAAGACAGAAGTTACAGCCCTATTTGCAATTGTCATTTTGGTCATCTCAACCTCCTTTCACCTTGTCTGAAAAGGTGACCAGAAGAAAGGCAACCAAGGCAAGAACTGGGTTTAGGGAGGGGAAGGCATTCAGCATTTTCAAAGAGAGCAGCTTGTAACAGTGGTAACTAATGTACCCACAGAACAGGGACTCCTATGGTTAAATTAATATGGCATGCTGCAAAATTTGCCATGGTCACCACTCATAGGCTTTAACTTAATCCCAGCTGGAACTAAAAGAAAGCTGTTCCCTCCCTAACACTTGGCCTCTCCATGTTTTGCAGTTTTAGTTGCTGTATCCACAGATGTCAATAACTGAATAGTCAAGGCACAGAGCTCTCCCCTAGACTCTTCCACCATCACGGGTGGAACAGCAAGCTAACCAGCAGCTTCTCATTGTTTCATTCACACCCTGAGTACTTATTATGCAAAGGGACAGTTCAGCAACAGTTAACTGACTTGAGTCATATAATCTAGATCTTTTACTACTTCAAGAGATCTATGGCACCCAGATCTATTTTTGCTCCCCACTCCAGTCCTTAAGCTGATAAACAACCTTAGATGGTCTGTGTGAGAACTAGTAATTTTTATGCTTTGTGTTGAAACCTGAAGTTGTTTGCCTGTGTCTGTGTGTTGAGAAAGTCTTATTTTATGTGCATAAAGTTAGACAAGATCAACAGTTTCACTGACACACAGCTCTTACAAGAGGTCCAGATCACATTGAGTACAGCTGCTTTTAAAAGAACTTCAATCAGTTACTTGGAGAGATTGTTAAATAATGCTTGTGTTTTAAAAACGTGGTTTCAATTGGAGCAGCTTCCCTGGTAAGCAGTGAAGAGGTGCAGTGGCATAACGTGCCCTCAAGTCAGAAAAGCTGGCATATGAAGAGTAAAATGTAAAATCTTTCATTACTAACAGTCAGAATCTTTTTGACCAAGCACAAGTAGGAACAGGTACTCATGAACAGCAGTTGATGTTGGTATTGAACATCCAGAGCAATGTCAGTTATTTACTTTCTCTCTGCAGGGTAAAACCACTTGATAAATCACATGACAACCACCTGGGGAGATCACCATCTGATTCGTTTGCAGGACTCACCACACAGAATCTGAACCTCCCCTTGACCCCAAAGAGAGCTTTTTCTTAAGAAAAATCATAATTTCTTTCCCTATACGAAACATGCTCTGTTGTTTGAAAGTCCTAACCCTTAGAGAATGCAGGAAGTACACATCATATCCCTACTACCGGCAAATATGGACAAAGAATTAGCTCTGTTGGATTTCAAACCCAAAAGCAATTCTAAACAAACAAGCTCCATTCCCCAACACATCCCCTTATTTTGCTCAGGATCACACACTGTTATTGTTAGCAACCTGTCCTTCCCTCAGGAAGAGGCTGAATAAATGGGCACAAAATAAACCTCTGGCAAGAAATTAAAGAGCTATATGGATTTCTCTCATCCTGCCACTATTCCCTTCTCAACATACAGTGGACTACAGAAAAACTATAGAATTAAAGAAGATTAGCAGAACAACAACTATCAAGACCTTGCAGCACACAACTCAGGTTACAGTGACATATGTATCTGAGACTGACACCACATTCTACACACTCAGTTCAAGCAGTTCAGAAACACCAGAATAAGTCACAAATTACAGAAGATACGGCTGTAAGTTACCTGCCCCAGTGACCATCGGTCCTTACGTGAGTTTTTGAAGTCTGTGTAAAGACCAAAGGGGAACTATGCAGCACTTTCAACCCATAGAACTCATCCCTATTTGTCACACATTACCAAAAGCTCACAGATTCCTCCTTATTCTTTCTCTCCCCATTTGCTCAGTATTCTCAAACTCAACAACACTCTCCCCACCGTTCCTGTTACTTAACCAGACAGTTTAATCACTGAGCTAGTTTGTTTTCTTTCACCACTCAGTAAGATTCAGCATTACCAATCCCAAAACCATGCCAGCATCACAGTTTCAAATTTAACATTGCAAAAATCACAACTATTTTTTTAACATCACAACAATAAACATTGAGCTAAAAATAAAAACAAGAAATTAAAGCCTCACAGCAGCATAGCAAACTGCAGACAATTTTTACATCTAAAAGATTTCTCACTCCTCTTTTGACCTACTGCACTAATGCAAATATTACTTCCTGAAGTCTACTCAACCCTCATGTTCTGCATTATTGTTTCCATTCTACGTAATTCAAAATAAACACTTTTAGAAATACGCATCTACATGGTGCTCAGCAAGGATAACAAAAACAACCATTCATTAGTTACTCAGTTTATTTTGGTATGCCTTCAATAACATACATAGCAGTTTTACTAGATAAACCATTACAACGTAGATACTCCTACTAAAAAAGAAAACCAAATACACTGAGGGGTTGCAGAGCAGCGTGAAACACATCCTTGTGCTATTCTGGTTAATAAAGATGTTTTTGAAAACTCCAGCTCTTTCCCCTTTAAAGCCTTCCACCTACAAAAGAACAATGCTCACACGGGCAGCAGTCTCCATACAATAGATGCACTCTAGTATACCAGGGTACTTGTTTCCTAGGAAACAAGCTTAAAAAAACCAACAAAAACGACAGAAAGTATCCAGTATGTTAAATATGCAAATAAAGTAGGTCACACCAGTTATATTTCACTCAGTGAAGTGAAGAATCCACAACTCATTATATTCTGGAGTACGGGATTAGTTTTTCAATAACTGCTCAAAACTAAATGATCTCTATTTTTCTACAGGCACCTCTGAAGTACTCTGCTTTTTAGGAACAAATGCAAGACCAGCAAGAAATACTTTCAGTATGAAAATATATGTTGTTTTAATGTCAAAATATTCTTAATGCAAGTGTATTCCAGCTATCTGTACAGCCTACAAAACTCTGAGCAAAGCATTGGCAACAGCAAGTCACACCAAACCAAAGTCTGTTATTCCAGTCCAAGACATCACCAAATTTTAGCAAGTTCTCACCGTCATTGTCTATAGCCCTAAAGAGAGCTCCAGTCAGAGTAACTGGCTTCTTAACACACAAGCCAGGCCAAGCTTTACTGCAGTAGGAAGTAGAGGAAACAGAACAGAACAAACTACCCTTTTGAACAATACTTGTCAATGTCCTGAAGGTAATGTATCAGCAGTTGTTTCCCAAGCTCCCATGACAAAAATGAAGAAGGTCCTGGGAAGTTTGAGCAGGTCAGTCTCAAAAGAAAACAAGCCAACAGCTGCATGCCCCACTCGTTCTTATTAACGTGCTCTCCATTATTACATTTGAGATGACATTTCAAGAATATGCTTGGTGAGAACAAAAAGCACAGTTATTTATATTATTACAGCACTCACAGGAAACACAGGCTAGTGCAGTGAACCCAAAACAAGTGTCAAAAAACTCAAAATCTCATCATCAGCCTGTTTGAAATCTTGGCAATCACCTAGCACAATACTACATGAACAAAGCATCTTAAGTTGTGAAAGGGCACTGCCAGCAAGTGTAAAAACCATCAGCTGAATCATACCAGTGTCAGTTCAGAGAATAATGAATCCTACACTGTAGCTTCACACTCCCTCTCTGACACTGAGCTACTGCTAAAAGTCTCTTCAGCTCATAATAGGGAGCTGTAACTAAAGTGCACTGGTCATAACTGAAGGCAGAAGGAACATTGCCTGGGAAAAAAACTCTCCACCAATGTTATTTGTATTGCTTCTACAGTCTTTGCAAATGACAGTGTGATAGCAGGTAATTACAGTCTACCTTCAGGCACTGTTCCTATTTTCTTATTTTCTAGCCTGCAGAAGAGACCAGCATGAACAAAGGTGCCCTCATGATTCACATGGGTTTTGTTAGTTTTGGTTAGTCTATTAAATAAAAGAGGATGCAGATATGCTTCTCAGTCCTCTTCTTCACCTTTAAAGGATAACACAAACACAAAGGTATGTCAAAAATTCAGGAAAGTGTTATTTATTAAATCAGCCAGGAAAGGACAGGGAAGAGCTTTATCCAAAAGTCAATCTCCTGAACCCACAAGCAAGTCAAGTGACAGTGATTCACAACAACACATTCAAGGATGATACAATTTCAGAACTAAAAAAAGAAGTGAGTACCATCAACTGACAAGAATGGTAAAATTCCTACAATTAATTTTGAGTCCTTAGCAACTTTTTTGGGTAATCTCACCACACTCTGGACTCTTTCTACCAGAATATTCTTGGACTGATCAGAATTAAGCAGAAATTGATCCTCTTTCACATCACCACAAACAGCAAATCAGTGCACAAAATATTTCTCATTCTCTCCAAGGAGAAGGATTACTGTTTAAAAGAGAAAAAAGGAGAAGAGAAAAAAAAAAAAAGAAATGAAGAGTCAACACTCTGTTACAACTGCAACTCTCTGGAAGAGCAGACGACAAAGGAAGACCAACTTACTCAATTCAAGCACTAGCTGGCAAGTTCACACCAAAGAACTACTTGTCGTACCAGCTGGGGTGGAGTTACCAGCAAAGAGCTACCACCAGCTACAGAAGTACCTTGGCACTGCATCTCGGCCTGGATGCCGCACAGACACTTGCTTTCCCATTCATCCTGCTATGACATGGAAATACAGGATGCCAGCTTACAGGACTACTCATCTGGCACCTGCTACTAGTACTAAACTGACTGAAGGAAAAACACACATACATTTTTCCACATGTGTGTTTTTTGCTTTCATGTAATAGTTTACTTGTGCAATATTGTCTCTAGCCCCACCACCAAGGTAGCTTTTAGTTGCCTAATCAGCATGATAAAATGAACAGCATGAGCAAGTTCCAATACTTTCCTCTCTCTAAATCCATAAAGTCAATTACACAAATCAAGACATTTTAATGTAATGTGGATTAAAAGGTTCTAAGCTTAAGTATGCCTTGCTTTTAGGCTTTCACAATGCAGAATATTATTTAGTATGACAAAATGGGATAGCCTGTTTATTCATTCAGGAGAGGTATTTGAATTACTGCTGACATTTGATCATTGCTTCCAGATTTGGGGAATTAGACAAAGAAACACAGTCAACGGCTTGATCCTGAACAGCATTCAGATCCTTTTAGTGAATCCTCCCACTCTCCCTGAGAGCAAGGAGTCACCAGTCCCACTATAATCCTCCTCACCCAAACTAACAGCAGGATAATTCTATTCTGATCGATGGGTACCGAATACAAATTTCAATTACCATATGAGTAAAACCTGCTGTAAGAGTAATTGATTCATTCAAAGAAGTTCACCCAAGGAGGGGTGGGGATGGGTGGGGAGGAATGTTTTTCTCACTGGTCTTGGAAGAATGTTCACTCGTGTTCAAGTTTAAAGAAGGAGATCTTCCCATCCTGCCTGTCTGCCATTATAAGCACCACACATGAAAACTGTGATTAAAGATATAGGGACATCAACCCTGCTCCTGTTGAATCTCATTACTGCATGCATCTGCATTAGGCATTACTGAAGATAGTCCAGACACTAAATATACAGAGAGAAAAACAACAAGCCCCAACAATCAGCTACTCCATTAGCAGGCAGTCTGGCAAGGCCACAGTTTCATTAAAGCAGCAACAAAGCAGTTAAAGCACTCGGTAGTTGATTTCAGACGTATTTCATTCAAAGACATTAAAATAAATCTAATTACAAAGGTAGTAATGGCATTTTGTTCTTGTTAAGTCCAATTGGTAGGCAGAACAGCAATTCCAACGTTGGTCCCATGATTATTTCCAAACATTACCACAAACTTATACAATTTCCATAATAACCATGATATTTTTAAGAAAAAATTTAAAACAGGGCAAGTTTTCAGAGAGCACTTTGATGACCTAATAACATTTAACACAGACTTTAGGCTGCTGTATTATCAATGAGAGATTCTCATCAGCCTACATCAGCCTGAAGCCATTTGTGAAGATGGCCACACCTTACACCACTTTGAAAAGTTTTATCAAATCCTTACTTGAGAGAAAAGAGCCTTTGCAAATTAGGACCCTTTTCCACAGTACGCAAAAGGCAGTTCCACTGATTTAAGGTAAGACTCTCTAAGTGCTTGAAGCCTATTTTTGTTCAGCTAAGGCCTAAATAACTCTTTACCAAAAAAAAATTAACCTGACAGTTACACTTAGCTTCATCAAAGAACCCTGGAAAAATGTTGTTGAGACTGTTCCCTCCAGACCTATTTCTCCACTCGGAAAACGCAGATAATCAGAGCAATGCTCTGCTGAAATGCCCCAACTGCCCAGTCAGAACTTAAAGCTCACAATGACATGCCAGAAGAGGACTGAGGGGGGAGTGTCCACCTAACTAGAAAACACTTCAATTTTTAAGAAAATTAATCATCTGGAAAAGCGTCTGTGGCTTAACGTGCCCTCCCAAAAGTTAAAAGAGGATATGAAATTCACGCACAATGTATCAATACATTTACACTCAGATACCCAGTAAGCCAAACCAGCTTGTGGAATCCAGAGCAGGGAAAAGCAGAGGAGGTGGGCATCCTCACAAAAAGAATGTGGTTGGGTCAGAAATTCTACTTAGCCAATTTTGAGGCATGGCATTCCACCCCACCACTAAGCAGCTCCCCCTCTGCCCTCTGGGAGTTAAGAACCCATTTACAAACACCAGGCTTCAAAACAATAAAAACCCATTTGAGAAAACACTCCTCTCACCGCTGTGCTCTAAGTCACACACACAACACACAATGGCAACACAATGGCTCTGATGTTTCTAACTCTCCGACTGACTTCGTGGGGAGAACAGGAATTAGCCATGTATCTTCAGCAGCCATGAAAAGCAGAAAAGTAGCCTGCCTTCTCCAGGAAGTATAAAAAGCAGAAAGAAAGACTTGAGCTTTTGGTGAAACCCACATGGCTGATTCTTTTCTCTGCAAACTGCTCCAGTCACGTAAGTACACAAAACATATAGAGTTACTGGATTGTTGCTGCTATTCAGCCCAGTGGTAAAAGACTGTGACTGATAAAAATGCAGAGGAAATTCTTGAGAAAAAGAAGAAAGTCAAGTGAAGATGATGTAGGAAGGTCTGATCTGCCATTGCACTGTCAGCCAAGAGTGGCCACAGGAGACCTTTGTATTTTAATTTATGCTCTCTCAGTCAGGCTGAGGAGCAGCAGCTGCTGCAGTAAGAGCAGAGAACGCACGGCTGTCAGCAGGGCAGACAGGAGGGCAGTCCTGATGCCTGATACCCTGCAGAGAGAAGAAAGATAGCAGGAAAAGAAAGACTTCCCCAGCAGGGACCCCTCACTGCAAAAACAGATTATGGCTGGCAAGAGCAAAAGCTGTTCTCTTCAATGAGCTTCAGCAGTACTGGTATGGAGAAGAAGTGGAAAAACAGAACCAGGTAAAACCATTAAAATATATATATATATATATATATATATATACACAAACATACCTTTATATAAAAGTAAACATCCTAGCATACCCTGCTCACATTGGATTTTATTAATGCTAGTAGAAACCATAGTTTTCTAGCAATTACACCTTTGGAAGTATACCTGGCCTACAGCATGAAATTCAGTTTATAGGATGGGCTTATTTCTCCTTCAGTAGAATCTATTATATAAAAGATTGGAGCATGATGCAAAACAGTTATACAGCGAACACCAAGGATGGGGGCAGAGAGGGAACCACTCTTTGTTGCTGCCAAGAAAACATTAATTAATCCAAGTAGCTCACATATATATAACAAAACAAAAATAAAACCCACACACCCCCAAAAAAAACTACACAAAACCACACACCTAAAAACTTAAGAAAACCAAAACTATCAACCAAACAAAATAACACACCTTTAAATGCAAAGCCTTAAAAGCACTTTGTTCCATTGTGCAAGGTTTTTATTGAAGTACTTCTAAAATAGATCCCCATGCAGCAAATAAAACATATTTCAGGATGAACACCTACCAAATTTTTTTTTTTTTTTTTTTTAGATTTCCTATAGCAGCAGGAATTTAGACTAAGTTGTTTATCTGGAAATCCCATTCCCAATGGGATCAGATCATGGACCTGGGCCCTGGGAATAAGGATTTACAAAGGCATTTAGAAGCATTCATTTATTATTTCTTAGTAAAACAAAAAGTCTTAGAACTCTGTAAGCTTTTTTTTTTTCCCCAAGCCTAGTAAACTAGCTTAAATCTATAGTCAACTTCTGCATGGTCAACTAGATTTAAAGGCTCTGGTATTTTTTGGCAAGAACCATACCACCAAGTTATGTGGCTCTCTTGCCTATCTTTTGTCATCTTTGTCAGCCAGTAAGTATTAGTAGTCACCCGTGACACTTATGCTCTTCCTCCCTTCCCATGACTACTATGCAAATAAACAAGAAAAGTCTCACATTTCATCTACCAGGTGTCAAATGCTGTGGTATAACGTAAGGTGACTTCTGTAAACTTGTCTTAACAAATTTGTTTGGGCTACAACACAACCTTAGGGATGTCACGCTTATACAGCACTGCTGTCTGGCCACTGATTTACCTTATGCAACCCCTCAAAGTCGTACTCCTAGCACAGCATTGGTCTCTGCTTCAGAGACAGCCTGGGCAGCAGGCAGCACTGCCCAAAAGACACAGACTTTCTCATGGACTTTCTCAGGGCCCGGACAAGAAGGGAATTTCCCACCTTTCCTTCCAAAATACCAGGCGAGTGCTACATTTGAGCTTTTATGTTAAAGCTTATTTCTAGAACCTACCAAAATAGTAATCAAAGGAAGGATTAGTCTGACGCCTGCTGAGAACACCCTTCAGATTCACCTGCCTATCATAGAACTCTCAGCCCTCGTATACTATATTGTTACTTAATAAGGATCCATCATAACCAATGTCAGAATTAAATAAGGACTCTGGGAGTGCAGACTTGCTCGTTTCTTCCTTTTGGGAGGCAAGGGAAAGAGAGGATGAAAAAGGACAGAACTGCAAGCAATTGCAATCCTACATTAAAACTGCCAACTGTATACCTTGCTGTTAAACGTGGCCTGGGCTGAAAATGGTTAATTCATTGTAACTGGAGGAGCTGTGTAAAGATCCAAGTAGGTCACCATCTGGAAACTTAAAGCTCCTCTTCCCAGCAGAAAGCTTTTTCATCTATGACATCCAGCTGTAGTTGCCTTGGACTGCTACACTTACTTGACTTTACACGCCTCCTACATTTGTAATTCAACCATCTGAACCACTGAAAAGGAAGGTATCCAAAATTTGTTTCTTAGTGGTATTGTGTGGAAAAGCCAGGGGCAGGATACAGAGGGAGCAGATAAAAGATGTTTCAAACTACATTCTTCAGATGCAGGATTTTCATTGTGGTTTCACAGAAACTAAGCAGATGAACATGAAAGTTAATTGACTCCAAGCTGCAGAATGCTTTATTAGATGCCTGTTGGAACTCCACCTCTCGCAAAAGTAATCCAATACTAATAGGGAAAAGGTACAGCTAACAACTGGATGTCACACTTCAGAAAGTCAGACATTCAAGGACCAACCAGATAAATTCACAAAGAAAAATCTATATAGGGATTCTAAGTACAAAGATACTAATTCTGGATCTGAAAGGCTGGGGATTCAGAGCATATTCCCTAAGATTTATCACTACCTGCCTTGTTTCTCATACTTATTACCAGCTGGCCACTGTTCTAACAATATTTACCTTAAGCAAACCTATTGTCTGGTCCAGTATGATCACTGGTATGGTCTCTGTTGCACTTCTAAAAATATGATACCTTATTTTATTCTATACCAGGAATTCTATATCTTATTTATTCTATACCGGGAAATGCTTTGATCCAAACATAATGTTAGATGTCAGAGAGGAAAGACTAGAACAGCTCACAGTACTTTACCCATAAAAGCTTCAAAGCAACTTTCTGTCCAACCCTCTGCAAGTTTTCATCTTGCGTCCTATCCAAACCTAAGAACGTTCCCTTTTATTTTAAATGCAAAATACCCACATTAAAAGGAAGACACTGATTTAAGTTTATCTGAATTTAAATGAATGTTTTAATTCTATATATTCTCATTAAAGTAACAATTTCTTGAAAATTTCAGAGCTACCTTTATAACACTCACAAAATTACTTCCAATACTACCTTTGAAACCTAAGAGTATTTACTCCTTTAGTTTCCAGTTACTTTACTGATGATTATAGTTTGTTGAGAACATTTCACAAACAGCAAATACATAACTCATTCTGAACACTAAGAATTCATTCTGAAATTTTGTAAGAGTTTACATACCATGCAGTCCAAACTGCTGGCCTTATCTCAGCTTAAGCCTGAAAGAATTTTCACTAGACACATTTACCCCAAAGCTCAAGGGAGAAAGAAAACAGTATACCTTTACCACCCTTCAGTAAAGTACACCAGAAAAACCATTGCAAAGACAAACTCCTACTGGGTCATACCAGACCAGTATTAATGGTTTAGTTTCCATAACTTCTGTAGTAACACTAGCTCTGCAGATTTCAACATACCTTTCACAACTCAGGGTTTCTTAACTCAGCCTGGGATCAATCAAAGGTATCAGACCTTAAAAACAATAGGGAAATGACAACTTGTCCACAGATTTCAAAGCTAATTAAGATGAATATTTTCAAGGGACATTGCTCTGTCTACAGTGTTGTATTTTGTGGGTTTTTTTCCAGAATAGGTCTGTCCATAAAAATTACTAATTATGCCAAATATTGATTGCAGTGTTGGTGTTTGACATGGACAACATTCATATAAACAAAACCTACATGGCTTTAACCCGAGGAGGTTAAACCAGATGGGTTTGCAGTAGCAAAATGGTCTGTTTAGTTCCCCTGGTCACATCCTCACCTGAGTGGAGCTGTTTTCCTCCCACGTCACTCTTCACCAGCCTCTCGGTCACTTTATGAAGCCATACCTTACACTGGCCCAGCTGCTTTAAGTTGGTTTAGCTGGTAAGGATACCATCCTGAAATGCCCTCTGGGACAAAACCATCAAACCTCCAAAATACTTTTGATCTGTATGGGACCCCATCTCAAAATTAAAGATAATACCTTCTTATCACATCTTTCACACTGTATGAAACACAGCCAAATATATCTTAAAATAAATCTGTTCTAGGTATTTAAACGTTGTCAATTCACACAAAAGTAACAGAAATCCAGACTACAGGATCTTCAAACTTTTAAATTTGAAACCATTAAAATTTTAACTTTTTTAATAAGAGGTGTAGGTGCATTGATATATTGTTTCTTCACACACTAGAGAGAAAGAAGAGAGCAAGATTCTTTCCCTTGGGGAACTCCCTTGCATTGAACCTAGTCAAAAGGGAAGGCTCAGCACATCTCCAAAACCATGGAGCAACTTTTGGCTCTGGAGGATAATGTTTCATTTGAAGGTACATGACAATTTAGCAGATTAAGGATTCAGCGCAATAGCTCAAAGTTCTTCATCTCCCTTAGTGGTACAATGAATCTAAAAGCAGAGATTGCTCACTTTAACCTTTTTTTTTTTCCTAAGCCATCAATAAGAATCAGTTTCACAGTTCTTTAAAGCCCTCCCTAAAGGCAAACAGAAAAGTGACTCTTACTTTTTACTTTTAATAGTATTGAAACCATTTATGACTACCTACTCATACTGCTTTTCCACAAAGTGCTGAAACAATCCAATAGTAGAAAATAAATGCAATATGCATCAAGTTCTACACTTTGACTGGTTTTACTTTTTCTTTATCAATCACCAAAGCATAAACAAAACTAGATTGAGATGTTCAGTTCCCATTCAGCTATAAATTGATTTTCAGGCTTGATTTATATACGTGGCTTCTTTCATGCTTTGTTTACAGAAATTATTTTATCTGATACACGAGCTTACTTGATAAGACACCATTAGCAGTAGTGGAACATATTTCATGCAGAAGCCATTATCTTTAGCTTAAGATGCTGTTGAAGTTCAGATGCCATAAATAAAATGTGGAGATTTCTTATGTGGCTAATGGTAGACCACATAAGTAGTGGTATTTCAGAGCTGAGCATTCGCAGCTCCACTGGGCAAAGATTTATCACGACGTTGCTGCTGTTATGTACATGCCTGGCAAAAGCAGGACTCAGTGCTCAATGAAGTACTACAAATTGCTAGTTATAAAAAACAACAGTGGTGACCTGCTCGCTGCCCAGACTGGTGGCAAGGCACATAGCCAGCAGAAACCACTGTTAAGTGGTATTTCAGCACATGTAAAGCTATTTCATCCAAGCACACCACTACTCTACAAGTAGAGAGAACACAGCCACAATTGCTTGCTGAGGACAAACTCCACGTGCTTCATCGGCTGAGTTCTCCCAGTGCTACAAGTATTAGAGTCCCATATAGCTCCAGCTATTGAGGGGAAGTTACCACCTAAAGGCTGGTCAGTCAGGATACTTACTCTGAAACACAAATGAGTAGGAACACTGCCATCATGATAGGCTCCACTGTTCTCTGCCAGAGTTTTTAGTTAGACTACTGTAACACCCCTTTTGCCAGCTCTTAGCTACTTAGGCAACTGAAGTAATTGCTCTAGCTCTTATGAAAGACTTCTCAGTGTTTTGTTTCCAATACTTCTTTGAGCTTTCCCACACATCCTCCCTTTTTTGTTTGGTTTTTTTTTTTTTTGTAAAAAACTACATTGTTTGAAAAACAATTATACAGCTGCCAACAAGTGATTCCCACTGAAGTCAACAGGATCTGCTCTTACGCAGAGGGTTGTAACAAGTGCCCAATCATTTACAGTGCTGAAAGCCTTTGTGCTCTATACCCTAAGTGGATGAAGGGCAATGCAGGGGGCTCATGTAAAATTAATACCACATCAGGAAGTGGATGAAGGAGAGGGAAGGCAGTTAATAATTGATCCACAGTTTGTTTCTCGGAATTCTGAGACATCTTTATGGACGTTTGTTTTGGTTTGCCTTTATGGGTTTTTTTTTCTGAGGTAGAAAGTTTTTAAAGTTCTACTAACAAAACAGAGTGAAACAATAACAAAGGAGCTCCCGGAATGGTGCTCTGATAACAATAACTGCAGAAAAGTATCTTCGCAGAAGGCAACATGGAAATACAATAAAAAACAAGGCAGCGTTTTTCAGACAAAATCTGACTATTCTCTCACTTTTAAAAGACTACATTCTTAAATTTAAATATCTCCTGCTTTATGAAAAAGTGGTGTATTTTATTCCCACTCTTTTTGTAAAAAGTTACAGATTTTTCTTCTCACTCTCATTTAAACAGAAGTCCAATTACTCCCCACAATGCAAAGTCCACCCTTCCAACCCATAAAGTCCTTCAAACTCCTCAAGCTAGGTGTCTAATACTGCTCACTTGAACAATTTTAACAACACAGCTACACCTACACCAAAAGTGTTCTACATTGCTCTATAAATATCATCTGCAGTCATTTTAAGGACATGTTACAGTGGCAGATTGGAGTAAGATAGCCTTTTAGAGTAAATGAAAATCTGACCTTGGTACATCAAGGAGATTTAAACAAACAGCAATACTCACTACAGTTCTTATCATCTCCAAAGATACAAAAAAGGAATCCCACCAACTCTCAACATAAAATATGTAGAACTTTACACTATTTTTCTAACTCATAAAGCAGCAACAACCACCAGCTTCTTTAAATTTCAGTCCTGTACTCCAGCCTCGAGTAGTATTGCTGAGATCCTGTCCTTCAAATGCCCCATCCATTCCACCTCACCTGATCCTACATAGCTCAGTCCTGCAGCAATTGTTTATGAATTGCTATGAAATGTGAAATGCTTCACATCAGAGCCAGAATTTTGATATTCACCAGACACACAGTTTGACACAACTAAAGAAGGATTATCTCCCGCAGGTGTAATTTGGGAGGTCTTGCACCAATACCAAGGCTTGCTGTTTCAGAAGGAGATGCTTGCACATTACACTGAAAGGAGGCACATGTTTATGGAACAAAGCTGTTTGTCAAATAGGAACAAGCATCTTAAAAATGGTACCAAAAAAATCCAGTGTTGGGTTTTTTACTTCTCCTTCCCACTTCCCTGTGGACATGTGGCTGAACTCCAGTAACAAAGCCAGCAAACTGCCCCTCTTGGAGCATGGCATCCTCCATGCAGAGGCTTCTGTGGGCTAAGAGCACAGACTCAGTTGAGCTTTCAACACCAGGTGATAAGAGCAAGAAGAGATACCAATACATGTAAGACACAAAAGGGGCTCCCTTGGAGAATGGAACAGAGAGAACAGTCTCTGCAAGTTGGGAGTACAGCGAAAACTGAAAGGAGGACAAAACCAAAAAGAATCAGGTAACAAGAGGCACAGTAATTTATCCAGGCAGTAGTAAGCTGCTATTGACAAGAAAGCCACAAGTAACAGGGGAGTACAGCATCACTGTCATTTATTAGGTATGACATTTAAAATAATACATGAAATACTGGATGATGGAGAGTTCACTGAAAATCACACACAGAAATTTCTGGGATGGGAAAAGTTGAAGACACAAGCTACTGTTGCCCACAGCTCTCCTTTTGCCTCTGTCAGAGGTCAGCCCCTCCGCAGAACAGCTGATAAGGTCATGAATCTATGGGGCAGAGAAGAGTACTCAGAACAACAAAAATGGCCAGATGGGAGCCACAACTCATTCACCTGTTACACTGGCACAAACCCCTCAGTGTCAGTCTCATCAGGACTGGCAGTGGTTTTCTTTAATATGCAAAGTTATTAACTGCATCTGCTCAGGAGCTACTTTCTCTCCCAGAGGCATGAGAGTGCTTTAGGAAAAATGAAGGAAAGCAGAGGTCAACAAGGATGTAAACCATGTAAAATCTTAACCAGCTTATGTTCTTGAGTGAAACACAAACCTACTTGCATGGAAAAGTTTCTGCAGAATAAAACTTTGATTCAAATATCACCACAAACCACTAGACTTACCCAGGAAGTGGTTTTGCCTATCTTCAAAACAAAGAAAACAAAACCAAAAAAAAAAGCAACGTTTTCAAACCACACCCAGCCCGCACAGCTGAAGTGGGAAGACTACTGGTGTCCATGCCGGAGCTCCCAGCAGGAGTAGAACAGTACAATATAGTCAGAGGAAGCAAAAAGTTCTTTGCCCGTAGCAGCAATTAGATGGGTTTCCAGTCCCTTCAAGTGCTGCTGTTAGATACATAACAATAGAGACGTAAGTTAATAATAAACTTCTGCTCTAGCACGTAAAAAAAAAATTTTTGTAGTGCTGCATTATTTTATGTACATGTAATATATACATATATATGCATGCATAGTGTGTTTTTTATATATATATATATATAAATGTATCTCCAACATTAAATGCATACTAACCTTTTGTTTGTAACAAAGCCACTAGAACGGATACTATTTGGGAATGGATAATTACGACAAACTCTCTTCAGAGAGATCATTTGCCACCCCATCTAGCAGCCACTCCAGTGAAGGACTGGCATTATTACAGGGAGTGGTATGGTGTTTGGAATAACATCTATGGGAAGGAGAAGAAACTTGAGAGGTAAATGATGGAGCTGTCCACTTAACCTTAAGTTCAAATTAAGTTCACGTTACAATAAACTTGGTAGACAATCACTGTTCTTTGTTTCTCCAACGTCACTGAGCACTAAGGAGAAAACAGATAACCACCATAACTCTTATAAAAACAGAGATTAAAGTGCACCAGAGGGGTATTCCAAAGTAGCCAATGTCCACATAGCTCACTCCAGGAAGGACTGTTATCTATTAACACAGCAGCATGTATTACACCTCTGTATACTCCAGAGTCCAAAACCACTTTACCTAGAGTTGAAATAGGCCATGCTTGTACAATCACTTAAGTTGATCTGTGCAGGGAAAGGAGACAGCACACCAAAACCAACCATGAAACTACTGTCAACCAAAGTGGGGAAGTGGCCTTGCTACAGAAACAGGTCCTCCTAGGTATTCAGAGAGGAAAAAGAAGAGAGTTCGGCAACACCTAACATCCCCCCTTAACGCTCACAGAAAGAAAAAGAAACGAGGGAATGTTCACTATATCAAGCAATACTGATTAGAAACTGGACCTTAATTATTTTTTAAGCACAATCATACATATTTCACATTTACATGTACACATTTTTATAGTCTTCACAAGCCAAATGGCTGAATTTTCATCTAGGAACGAACTGGGTAACTCCATGGAAAAGGGGGAATTCTAACTTTACAAATTTTACCTCTTCTTTTTAAATGATTTTAATTTTATATTTCATTTTTTTTTTGACTGACTAAATTCACACGTGTTCCTTTTGACATATATCCACATAAAGTCAGAAGACAACTTTTACAAAATTCTATCTTTTACCCACAGGAAATCTTTCTGGTTTTATATTTAGGTGGCAAAAATTAAAATTAAAAAATCTGAAACCCTTGTTCTGTGCATAGTAGAACACCCCCATATATTCCCAGCTGAGAATAGCTCCGGATACTTGCCAACCCTCCTCCTCATTACCTAGTAGGTACTCAATGTTTTGAACTGTCACCATTTCCAAATTCTGTTCTCCATCCTGAAACACTAACCTCGTGGCATTGCAAAGACAAACGTGACAGTGATCTTCCACAAGGTGACACAGTTAACTGAAGCAATGCATGAAGCAGCAAAACCTTTGCCATACGAAAACATTTTTCCTTGGTGTCTCAGTTTTTATATACGAAGTATTTACAGCACACAGAGGGAACTCCCATCAAGCTCTTTTTTAAATCACAGCTGGTTGGAACACAGAATGCAGCAGAAGAGATGCAGTTCAGTGCGAGAGAAGCACAGAGAACCTAGCCTTACAAGGGTTAAATACATGAATATGTGAAGCTTACACGGGTACATAAAGC
The DNA here is from genome assembly GCF_003031625.1 of Empidonax traillii. NCBI lineage: Eukaryota > Metazoa > Chordata > Aves > Passeriformes > Tyrannidae > Empidonax > Empidonax traillii. The sequence goes on from NW_020956017.1 coordinate 164,354, forward strand.
AAAGGTGTCCAACAGGCAGAACCTGTGATGCAGGCTCTGACACAATAACAGATACCAGGTGGATCTGCTTGGGGTGACACCCCACACAAAGCGCTACAGCATCTTTGCTTAGGGCACCAGAGCTCAGTTGAGAGAGTCTGCCCTCTTGACACAGAGAAAATCCTGACATAGAACAATGTTCTGCATCATAGAGGTTTTGCCCCTAAATCAAAGTAAATTAAGCTGGGCTCTCATCAAATGTAAGCTACTAACACCAGGAAACACCCAGTAGGTTGAATTATTTCAAGCATCCTTGCAGTATCATTTCTACCATACTCATTACCCTTTAACAGTAGGTTACTGGAGCTAGGGCTGGAGGTATACTCTGGTTTTTACTCATTAACACTTTGTTCAAGAAAACAAACCAGAAGCCTCTATGAACCCAAAATATTGCATGTATCTAAAGACATGTAGTCTCCTTTTAATGCTTTCTTTGAATGTAATATCACAAAGAAGGACCAAACACTTTAAGAAATAATGTTACTTGCTTATTGAGGAGAAAAAGAACCTATTTAAGCAAAAGTTTCTACAATTCTTAATTTTTTTTCTGTAAGAAGTTATGTTGTTGGAAAAACCAGGTGATAAAAAGGTATAGAACAGATATACAAAGTGTCTTCATAATATGTATTTGCTTTGCTGTAAAAAGAAAAAAGCTCTTTCAACACCATACATCAGGAACTTTGCCTGAAATGATTTTCAATATTATTCAATGTAATGGAGTCTTCACTAAGACCAGAGGGATTTTCATGGCCTGGAAGAGGCATATTGATTTTTTCCAGTTCTGTGGGAAATTGACAGTTCATTCATAAGATCCTCTGTGTGTGCTGAAATACTTATTCTAAATTTGTCCAGAGGAAAGTGAATGGGAAGTTGAAACATTAGCAGAAGAATCTGATGTGGAGACTGATGTGTATTAAAATAAATACTCATACTGCCATTTGGCTCATTTATTTTATAAAGCTAAAGGAGTAGGATCTGACTGTTTTTAGCATCTCCGCAAGTTAGGCCATCTGGAGGTTATATGAGATCATCCTGAGTCAGAGTTTGATACCAAATCAAGCACCCCTGACTGCAAGCTTCAGTGTGTTAGTGACATTTTTAAATGCCAGCATAAGGAGAAGGCTGAACTGCTCTAGATCTCTGTGTACGTTACAGAAGTAGCTACACCGAGCACTGCGCCAACAGTGACATCCACCCACAACAACCCTTAACACCTGTACAAAATACTGCTGAAATCAGTTAAATTTTATATCCACAGTGATCCATGAGATAGGATACTTTGTGGCAGGAGCAGCAGAACAATCACAAAAATGGGATGTTTGCCAAACTCACACAATAGTACAATGAAAAAGAAACATTATTCCTTACTGATTTGAGGCCTAATGTTTTCCTAGATTTTGCACTGTAAATCTGTCATTAAATGCAAATCAGTACATTCCTTAAAAAATGGATAAGCTTTTGTTGTTTTAATTCTTTACTGCATTGCAACAATACTTGCTAAATTTTTGTGAGAAACAAAGACAGAAACTGGTACAAGAGTACAAAGTCACTATGAAATGCTAGCTAATGGAAAAGTCAGATATTAAGAAGAGTTTAAAATATTACCATACTGGAAGGCACTTTTAGGGCTAATACTGACAGTGACTTCTGGGTCATCTCTAACATATGGGTCACTTCATGAGCTGTTCAGCTCCTTGCTCCTGTCCCTATCAATAAAATAATGACAGTCCTGTTGACAAACTACTAGCCATGTATTCGAGAAATGCGCTGCATATTTTGGGCAAAGCCAAATCTGAAGGCTGATTCCCTCCTACAGCATTATGGTTTAAGATTAGAATCCCCTAACTGGCAGAATTAGGTCAAGCAATTTCTTTGGGTCAAAAGATATTCTCTCTCACCTCCAGTTTTAATTGAAAGCAAAACATTATACTCTAAATGTTCACAGCAAATCTTCACAGTTACTGCTTTTGGTTTATGGAGTATAAACTGTTGAAGTACCTAGTCTGAACACTTAACAACACATCAGCTTCTTGCTCCAAATTTATTACTTGCAGTAGCCCAGGTGCCAAAACTGGTTTATAATGCATTTTCAACAGAGACTTCGAAAAGTCTATTTTTAGGAATGGGAATCAAAAGAAAGGGAAGTAACGTTTCACTAACTGTAAGCCCAAGTTTCTCATCCTCTACTAATCATTAACTTGCATCTTAGAGAGTTTAAGGAAAAAAGAATAAATTAAAGTTCACTAAGAAGTACATCAGGATTTTTGTAATCTATAGAACTAGGTCTTAGAGAACATTCTTAAATGGCAGCTTACATACATAATTTCAAACTATTCTCCACTGGAGAGGATAGAGAAATTCCTTGCATTTTTCTTCTTTCTACTCTTCACAAAAAAAAAAAAAAAAAAAAAAAACAAAACACCACACCACACTCAAACCACTCCTTCCCCTCACCTCCAAAAAAACTTTCTCCCCCACATTTTCCATCTGAAAATTATCCTACATCTATTGCACCTGGTACGTAACTTTTTTGTTTGTTTACAAGAATATGTTTTCTGAGTTGCTATCTGGGAAAAAAAACCTTTCTTCTCCAGTATAGCTGATGCTTGCCTTCCCTATATGCCTATTATATCATACACTGCAGTTGAATATGTACATATTCATATACATAATCCATACACCAAAAAGTTTACAATTACAAGACTGCCTTACAGAATTAAGGTAGCATGTCCACGTTTATATTCACTGTTAGAGAACATGGATTTGTTGCCTTTATTAAGGAAGTATTATCAACATGGAACAAGGGGGATGAGATTAGGACCTATGATAACTTCTTTTTGCACATACAAATACCAGTAAGATGTTTCACTTGCAGAAGTTTTCTGTTGGGGCTGCCTGTACTCTGCCTTCCATTCACATTTTCCTCTGACTGGAACAATAAAGATTCAAAATTGACTCTTCATACTTTGAGATAGATGAGCAACCAGGAAAAACTTACTGTGACAAATCAAGGTGGGAGACTGGTAAATATATTTACCAAATTTAACAGAGAAGAAAAGTATGTAAGCTGCTTATGATAGTTCCTATAATATTCTCTTGAAGTACATTGTCATTAAACAGAAGTCACACAATCAACCACAATGAGTTTTCTCTAGCTCTTGTGCCCTTATGCTTCTTCAGTCTTTTAGAAACTAGAAACATCAAAGAGCTTAAAACAGTAACATATTAACACCTAGTTTTGGAAAACAAATATTTATGAGAAAGGAAACAGTTTCATCCATGTTTCTTACCTATTTCTTTTTGTATAACCAGTGACACAGCCTACCATCAAGCTATGAGGGCAAGGAATAATTGTATTCCATGAACAACTTCTACAGATATGAAGCAAGTCCCCCGGGAGCCAGTAGCTACTAAATTTTTACATGCAATTGAAATACTGGGGCTACACCAGCTGAAAGAGACACTGAGGAATTCAAGAATGACAAGCTCACAACAATGCATCTATTTCATCAATATATACACCACGTCAATATAGACTTCACTGTTACAAAACAGCAGGATACTCGCCTGAAACAAGCATTGTTTTGCTTCTGGCAAGACTACTTGTGGAATGTTTAGCTATCTGTACTATTAAGAAATGCAAAATACAAATAAGAATCATTTGATCATAAAAGGGGGAAGGGAGGGAAATGAATAGAGTGCTTTCACTTCCACTGCAAGGACATCTTCTCAATGCAAATTTTTAAAGATAAAATGCTACAGAATGCATTAGAAAATCGCATGGAACAAACATTGATTTGTTTTGGCAAGGGAAAATTACATAATCCAAACTTCCTTGCGGATATCTGAAAACCAGCTGACATCAAAAATTATCTTTTCCCCCTTTGAAAACAAACTATCAACAATGTACGAAATTTAATAAGCAATCTATTGGTTGTCCTTTAAAGGTCAGTGCACTTTTCCAACACTTTTCCCATAACACACGTAACCTTAATTTCTTTCTGCTATCTCTCTGTAATTCAGAAGACTATTTAGACTCCCACATGGTTGCCATCAAAACCAGTAGATGCCAAGCAAATTAAAGTACAAGTTATGACTTGTAATATGCTGATGTATCATAACTGCAGCATAGCTCACAACTTACAGTGAATCACCAGATAAAGCAAAAGTTTCTGAGTTGTCAGTGCTTTTTATATCTTTCTAACTAGACTAGGGTCAGTGGAAGCAAGTGTGGTTTGAAATTCAGAGTTAAGCAATAGTATATATATATGCAGTTTCCATCAAATATAATAAAGCACAAGGAACAACTTAAAACAGCTCTTGGAACTAAAACTCAGCCTAAAACTGTCTTTCAAAAGTAAAGGGGGAAAGAGGGGAAAACGGTTCTTGCCTTGGGAAGCTGGGTGGCCTACTTTGACCTTTTGCACTCTACCTTTGCCAACGTTCTACATGGAAGCCTAAGGGGAAAGGAGGAAGGAGTATCATTTGTTTGCTTTCTTTAACTACAGAAAAACACATTTTGTTACCTTATATTGCAGCTTGTGGTTTACCTAGACAAAAACAGAAAGGTTCACAAAAAAGCACTGTCTATTCCACCAGCTGCCAGTCTAGAAAGGTAGTAAACCATGTGGCGCTTTGCACAGGCGTTATGCTAATCAAGTTAAAGCGCGGGTGTGTGCCCCATGAACAACCAGCAGAAGGATGGCAGCCGAGCAATGCAAAGGGAGGCTTAATACTGAGTTCTAACTTTTGATTTAGATGTATTTGTGCCTATTAGTTCTCCATTCCTAAATCTTACTTTGACCATTGCAAAATGAGCTTCCCTTTTCCACAACAGCATAGTAGTCTCATAAAGTAAGTTTTTCTGAACAAACACTTCCAGTGTATTTACCAACATTAATACTGAATTTCCAAAAAAACAATTAAGCTTGCAAATATACCTAAAACATTAATGATGCATAGACTCAGCAGATAATATTGTCTTCTACAATAGTACAAAGCACATATTTAGGTAAGAATGTCTTACCTAGTGTGATGCAAGTCCGAGAACTATCTTCTAAAAAGCAAACTGTTACCTTTAGTCACAACTACATACACAGCATTAGAGTGCAACTTTCCCACAATCATTGTTCTAATAATTCAGTAGTGGTTTTTAAAGAAAGAAATATCTAACCAGCACAAAACCAAAAAGACAAAAAGGCCTGGTAATTTATTTTGCCCATATTCTGTGGCATTTAAAGCCTCAGATTTCTGTAATAATTTCAGTTTAAGTAGCATGTACAATCATTCTCCACATCATTTCAGCAGATCTATAACACTCCTCTATTCGAAGCACTGACAATTTTCTTGTCAAAATCATTACTCTTCCAACTCATTCTCTTTTAGTCCATTGGTTTATGATGCAGAACAAAGAGTATTTCCCACCTGTTTACAGTAAAATTTTAAAAGGTTTTGTCAAAATCACGATATAACAATGCTTAGGTAGAAGGTCTATCAAAGCTGTGCTACCTATCTCCAGATTTGTAAGATCCTGGAGAGTGTCATGGGGTTAATATGACAACCTCTTCATCATTTCGACATATTTAAAATTAGTACATTAGTGGCTATTTTTGATAATTACTTTCTGTAAACAGCCAACCAAATTGGCAAATTTCATTTACAGCTTTTCTGGCCCAGTTTCATCATAGACTATTGAAGGATTTGCTATTAATTCAGTAAAAACAACATTAAAATGTATTCTACAAGAGTAACTGTCTATATTTTCACTCTAAATCATGAAAGACATGGTAATAAATGCAGGTTTTCTCGTAAAGAGACTACAATATTCTAAAGAAATTACTAAACTCTTATAAAGTGCTTGGTCTCTGTGAATTTCAAGAAGTTTAGCCAGGAACACAAATGAGATGATTAGCATTTTACAAAAGAGGAAATCTGCAAGCAAGGGCCACACATCAAGCAAGTGGCTCAGTGGGTGACATACAATTATATTTTTTCAGGTTTTCAGATTAGCATTCCAATAGTAAAAAGTCCCTGGCCTACTGGAATATTCTTTGGCCCATTCAGTTACAAGAGAGGCACACCTGCAGAAGCTGTGCTGCACCAGCCTCCAGAACACAGGTTTAGAAAACGAGTAGCTACAGAAAACCTAAAACATACCACTTGCACCCTCCACACATTAACCTTCAGAGAATAAAATGAAGGAAATTACAGGGTGTATAGCCTCTGATATACTGACAGTGCCTGAAACAGCAACTGAACACAGTTATGCAGATTTCACCATAATCTCCCTCTCTTAGTCCAAGGACACCGCACTCAAGTGTTCCTCACAGTACTTGTTCCCTGCTGAAAAATATTCAAGCTCACAGCAACATATGCCGAGGAGAATCCAAATAAAGAAACAGACAAGTGAAAAGAACCATGTCAAACTCAACCACTAAAAACTGAGTGGAAGAGTACAATCAAAACAGCTCTGTCGGGTCAAAATACTACAAAGCTTGCTACCACTCATCTCCAGGGGTCGGCCTGGGGCCAAGCAAACACCGACGTAAAGCCACAGTCAGGGGTTCACTCTCGCAGCATACCTTCTTGATTAAGGAAAGGTATTTCAGCATAAAACTGTAATTAATCAAAAATCCCATCCTTTCAAACATCCTCTTTAGATATCTTTGTTTTCCAGGAACACGAACCTGCTGTTCATGTAACCAACCTCTGTTCTCACCAAGCAGACAATCAGAAGCTCAGTACTGCTTAGAAGGTTTTTTCTCCTCTGTTCTTCCCCACCTTCACCTATAAAACTTCAAGGTGGTGTGGGGTTTTTTTTCTCAACTCTCCTTTCTAGTCCAAACAAGTCACTATGCTGGATATATTCAACTTGCTTTCAAAGCCTCTCAAAAACACATTCACCTAGCTGGGTTTGTGCATGTTTCTCATTGCTATGTGGAACATCTCATGAAAAGAGGGGCATTGTACACATAAGAGACTTCGCCCGACTTGAACGTTCTATGCAGTGAGAAGACCTCATCATTTTCACGTGAGAGAATGCTCACACCCTCCCCCTTTGTGATTCCAAAATTTGGCATGTATATCCAAAACCAGCTGCTTCTCTTTCAAATCCAACACATGGAGAAGACGCTAGAAGTACTATTATGCGCAGGTTACATTTCACTATACAGTTCTGCCTGTTCTACAGCCAGAGTGGTGCAACACTATGCAGGCACATCACGCCAGAATCCCAACAAATGCCCAAGCAAGCTTCCCATGGGCTTGAACTTTAGGGATGGTGGCAATACTGTTTCCACTCTCCTCCATTCTATGACTGCTACTACTACTATGTGTTAATAGCTAATCATAACAAACCCTTGCCATACTCAGCTTCATCATTGTGCAATCACTAAACATCACTGTTCAGAGAACCTGAGCTGTGATTTTTTGTTATTATTATTTGCATCTAAGAGGGATGTCAGCGCGAAAACATGCAGATCAATTCGTTCTCCAGGCCCGAGTGTCTGGCTGCTCCCTCCCTCCCCCACCGCAAAGCAGAGGAGGGAAAAGGAAGGAGGGAACAGGAAAAAAGGAGGGGGGAAAAAGAAAAAAAGGCATGAAATCCTCTTCGCACCTACAACAAAAGCAATTAGGAGGGCCGGAAGGGAAGAGGAGCCGGCATCCCCGGGAGGTGGAGGAATGCAGCACCACAACTTGCCCTGGGAAGGGCTGCCCAGGGCGGGAGGTGGGGGTGCTTCGGAGGCGGCGGCACCCCCGGCCTCGCACCCGCACCCCATCCAAAATCCCCCCGCGGCCTCGCGCCCGGCTGTCACACGTCCCTGCCGCTCCCGACCGTGGCCAGACCGGGGGCGCCGGCGGCCGGGATGGAGGAGAGGGAGGAAGGAGGATGAGGTGGCAGAGGACACGAAGCGCCGCGCAACCGGCTCCGCTTACCCAGAAAATGACATTGAAGCCGAAGATGAAATATTTGATGCAACAACTGACTTCAGGCCCCTTGTAGTGCTTCCCGGACATCCTCTGCGCTCATGAAGACGCTTTGCTCGCGGCCAGGGTGAGAACCAAATGGGGGCGCAGGGGGTAGGGGGGGCGGGAGGGGGAGTAAAAAAAAAAAAAAAAAAGGAGGGGGAAGACTCGGAGGAGGGGGCTGGGAAGACTGGAAGGAGGATGGGGGTAAGGCTACGAGGAGGTGTGCGGAGGCGGGTGCGGTGCGGCGGGCAGGGCTCAGCGCCGGCTCCGCGCCGCGGGGAGATGCGGCAGCAGCGGCGCGGCGGCGGCGGCGGGTCGGCTCCGGCTTGCCGGGCGCCGGGGATGGCCGGCGAGCAGCTCCCACCTCCTCCTCCTCCTCCTCTTCTCCCGCATGGAGGAGGCCCTCGGCTGCTGGCGGCGGGAGGGAGGGAGGAGGGAGGGAAGGAGCGGGAGAGGCGCCGGCGGGGCAGGATCGGCTCGGGCAGAGGCCGGAGCCGCGCGCTGCCCGAGCGCGCCCCCTCAGCGCCAACGGCCGCCGCGCGCGCCCGACCCCGCCCCCCCGCCCCGTGATTGGCGTCGCTCCCCGCCAATCAGACCGCGCGGCCGCCCGCCCGCCCCGTGTGGGCGGGGAGGGGGCGGGGAGGCGGCGCCGCTCGGCGGCCGGGGGGCTCCGTCCCGCTGCCCTCCTGCTATCCCCACCTTCCTCCCTCCCTCCCTCTCGTCCGGCGTGACACAGGGCCGGGAGTGCCCACACGGCGAGGAATAGCCCCGTCTGGCACGGAGGACAGCCCCGGTTTCCTGCTGGCTGGCTGCGGTAACGAGCCAGACCGTAATTGCACTGTGTGGGTTGTCCTGAATGGGCTCCCTGGGATCGCGTCCCACGGGACTTTCGTGTGCCCAGGAACGCGCGAAGAACCATTTTACAGAGATTGCTAGGATTTATATTTTAACGTACAGTGAGTTTATATTGAACCTGACAGCTATAAAGTTACATGGTTTAGTTATATTCATATGCTGTTTGGCATTCAGACTCCACCTGGACTGGCATTAACAGCATAATTAATAGCATTTCTTCGCTGAAGAATATAATAATATCAACCAATCAAGTCTTAAGAGTTGACTTCCTGGTCCAGCTCTAAGAGAGAGCTGGAGAAGAGAAGGCTCAGGGATGGCCTTATCACTCTCTACAACTACTTGAAAGGAGGTTGTAGCCAGGTGCGGATCAGTCTCTTCTCCCAAGCAACCAGTGACAGGATAAGAGGACATGGTCTCAGGCTGGACCAGGGAGCATTCAAGTTAGACAGTATGATGAATTTTTCACAGAAAGAGTGATTAGACATTGCAACAAGCTGCCCAGGGAGGTGGTAGAGTCACCACCCCTGGAGGCGTTTAAGGGAAGGCTGGACGTAGACCTTAGTGCCATGGTCCAGTTGCCAAGGTGGTGTTACATCATAGGTTGGAGTCAATGAACTCAGAGGTCTTTTCCAACCTAATTGATTCTGTGATTCTGCAAGTGCAACTCTTTTAAAAAAGATGGAAGACTTCTTTGTAACAAATTACATCTCCCATCCCTACAGGATTGCAAGATAACACACTTCAGAAGCATGACATTTTTAGAACTACAGAAGATAGTCTTGGTTCAAGATCATTTCATATCGGTTATGGGGCCTTGTCATATGTCTTTTTTGAGACAGAAGGGAAATATTTGTCATATCTGGTAGACATTAAGAAGAAAAACCATCTGCTGAAACAAATCCATGAAAATAAACAATGTTATTGGTAAATGAGAAATTAATGCAACACTAACTGTGACTATATAGTTTATCACATGAGCCTTATCCCTTTGTCTGTTGTTAACACTGTCTTTACAAGACCATCCATGGCAGGAGAAAAGGATGAATCATCAGTAATGCATATGTTCCATACCAGTGGATAAAGGTGCCTTACAGTAGGGTATAGTAATAATGTGTTATATTTTAAGGTGCTCTTTTTACAAGTGGCTTCAAGTATTGGTGACAACTTGTAATACTTATTAATTTATTAATATTAAATAAACATTTATAATATTCCTGTCATAACACACTAGTAACATTATGTGTTGGCGCCCTTTAACATTTTAATGCTTCACAGGCAGGAGGAAAATATTGTAAAGTAATTATTATAATAAATCCAGTAACAATCTCAGATGTTTTACCTATTAATCCATTCATTCCCAATCAACAACTCCAATTGAAACACAACCTACATCATTTATAGCATCATATTACATGACTTCACTTGCTTTCTCAATCAAGCATAGTATTATCATTGCCAAGTGTCTTTTTAAAGCCCAAAGCTTTAAAACTTTATCCCATCATCTCATCAGCTTAAGAAGAACTTGGGATGTCTGGTGTTAAGGGTTAGACCGCTCACTCAAAGAGCATATTGAACGCAGAACCCTGCTCTTTTTAATTCACTTTGTGTGTATGGTTCCTGTGCAGCCTCAAAAATAAGCAACCAGACAGCAAAGGCAGCAGAACAGCTTTGATGTAGGCAATTGATCTTTCAGAATGCCAGCTGTAACAGAGTCCTTTACACCTGCAGCAGCCTCTCTGGTTTACAAACACATTTTGTCTCCTCCCCTAAACAAACAGGGATTAAAAAGATCCCCATCCTTTAGTTTTGTGCCGTTGTGGATCGCTTCTTACATATTTTGGCCACATAGGGAAGCTGTGCACGATGAGTGTGACAGCACTTTAAATTCACTGTTAGTTACCAGTCAACATTGAATTCTAGTGTGCTCTTTTAGCACAAAAGCCCGAGGCAATACTAAGCAGGAGCAATATTACCTTTCCTTGCAGTAGGGCAAGACAGTTACTCAAATTCAGTTAGTTCATAATTCATCTGATGAGTCAGAAGAGTACTAATGGATGGTATTTCAATGACAGAGCAATGTTTCTAGTAGCACACTGCTTCATAACACTCGGCAATGCCTTGATTTCCTACTGACATTGGAGAATAATTCCCCTCCAAATGACAATCTACTTCCCATCTCTAAGATGTAGATATCAATGGATTTCTTCTGACTAAAGACTGGCCAATTCTAATGCTAATAAGTGTGGCAAGTTTGAGAAGTCTTAAAAGAGGTATAGTTGCGGACTCTGAAATTCTTACTTTCCACCAAGAACTCTCATCCCAGATTCTCAATCATTTCTTAGATCCAGCACCTCTGTCTTTGCATCAGCTCCCAGTTTTTGATCTATGAATTCTTTGACATTTTCCAGGGAAAAAGAAATGCAAGCCTGAGTGACTCGAGAAATGGCAGAGCAGCACACTGAAGACTGTAGTTCTAGGAGTTATCACATTGCCAATGCCACCTGTAGTGAGATAAAGAGCTGAGGTCTAAGAGAAGTTCAGTGTCTGTATCCGTAAGTTTAAGTATTTCCTAGACACTTTATTTTAGTAGGAATTCACATGAGAGCAATCTTTTTTTTTTTTTTTTGTAGGGAAGCCATAGAGCTTTCTGACATAAAACAAGATTTATAGTCAGAGGTATTACCTATCTCAAAACATTTATCAGTCCAAATATCATACTAGCTTGTAATGCCATTTGTGTTCATTTGATAATTTTGCAACCATGTTTTCCGCTTAGCAACTCAGTGACCACTGATGAGGGGACTACTTTTAGGTTCAAAAGGAATTCTGAGCTAAGAACTTCATAGGTCTAAACTCAAGTAGTGATACAAGTTGTATTGGCTTTGGTGGAACTACATGCTGTGTCCCAGATGTGAACATGACTTCAGCCTCCCTTAAGGATAACGCAAATATATTTTGTTAATTTACAAGTGTAAGTACTGATTAATCACTGTTATGGGTAACACTGGTGAGTAGTGAGCTGCTTTTTCATATGAAACTTAGCTCTCAACATTGGATAATGATATCATCTTGCAGGACCAACCCAACATCATTAGAATGTGATAACAACAACATTGTTATGATGATTCACAAAGCATTAAGCATGTCTATACATCTACAGGGTTCCGGGCCAGAATCTGAAGCTAAGGCGTACCAAATAACAACCAATAACCAAATCACATGATGTCTGATTTTACTTTCTCGTGAGAACGTGCATCTGAACCTTTATTATCTTTCTCAAAACACTGTACTTTTTGTGTCAGGCACCTCGAAGCTGCTACCTCTGCTGCGTGTGGGAGGAAGGAGTGGGAGTGGTGGCACACTTCCTCCCCACGCTGTGCACTCAGAGGCAAAGGAACAGCCGGGGCCCCAGCTGCACCTCAGTGTTGCTTGGGGCAAACACCCTGACACACAGCTCTGTTTCTGTAGTGCTGTGCCTCAGCAAGCCCCTCTTCTGGAATGTTACACAGAGCCCTCTCTTATCAGAAATTTATCAGGAATTATCCCCTGACGAGTCTATACAACAGTGAAGCAGGAATAATATGACGTACCTGTTCCATAGCTCACTGTCACGCAGTGACTCCAGGTGGGGTTCCAAGCACTCTTACAACCAAACTGGCTCCAGAGTGCATTAATTATGAGGTACTTCTTACCACCATTTTATGCACAGGACAGCAACAAGGCTTAATCAGATAAAACATATGCTTTATTCTGCAAAAACAGACACAGATTTACAGTTCTAAATTAGGGGTGACTGCAATCAGAGTATGGGTAGTCACTTCTCCTTTCATAACGGATGCTACAGGACCATGGTTGTTAATATGGATATAAACTTAGATTCCAGTGTCAAATTCATCCTTCTAACTTTGTATTGCTAAAAGCACTAGACAAACTTCAAACTTGGAAACTGTTCACTTCCCAAACATCGACTACTGCTTGAAGGTTCAGGTATAATTCTTGACAGTGCTCTGTTCAAAAGGGCAACCACTGTTTATCCTATAACAGAACACTATATGATTTTCTTAAGATCCATTAGGCTTTTCAAGGCCTTCTGAGTTGTTTTCAGGCATTCTTCATCATACAACACAGGACATTCTCACTCAGACACCTTCAACTCAGAGGTTTAACAACTGTTTCCTCTGTAATACCACTCAGAAGACCAAGTGTGAGAACAAGCTCCTCTGTGTTTTCAATGGTGATAAGATTTTCTGCAAGTCCACCATTTTAAGTAATCTTTGCATATAGTTCCCTACAAGGGTTTCCTTTACTCAGGCCTAAACCACTTGAGCTTCTCCCATCCCTCCTCCTGTGCAAATTCTTGTTTTTTCCTGGGAGCCTGGATCAGAGTTTTCCACGTGAACAGTCCCTCAGGAATCATTCTGGCATCTCTTACCAGGAAGATCTGTAAACCTGTCAGAAGGTCAGAGAGTGGAAGCAGGAGGTAGGATGAGAGAGTGCACACCTGCAAATGCAGCTGTTGTAGGCTTTAACTGTAAGTTGCTGCCAGAGTGGTAGGAGGAGAAGCTGGCAGAACAATTAATCTCAGAGCTCAGCTTTTAGAACAGTTTGCTACCATGGCCTGACCAATAATTGAGCTAGAAGGCATTGGAGTACATGTTTGGCCATCATGATCAGGAGTTCAGACCCCAGACCTCTGTGAAGTCCTTAAATCATCTCACTGAGAACAGAACAGAAAAAGCCAACTGTGCCACAAGTTCTCATTTCAAATCCAAGCAACACTTTTTCCATTGCTTTTTTATTTGAATGGCTGTAGAGATGCTGTGATCTGAAGGGACTCTATGTCATTGCCTTCACATCAGAGAGCTGATCCAAAACCCTCTGGTGAGAGTGATGAGGTGCTCAACAGTCAGCATCTGCTGGGGGAGGCTCTGGATATGCACTGCAGCACCTCCCAACCTCTGTCAGGAACATGCTTGCTCACCTGAACTATGGCAAGAGCAGTGATAAAAGGGGTGCCACCTTTGCTGTGACATTGCTGTCAGCTGTCTCTCAGACTACATAACAGGGTGTATCCTGGGACTCCAACAGTTTTTTAGGGCTGTACAAGAGTTCTGCAAGTGAGCTGATAATCCCCAAGGAAGGTGGTTGAAATGTTCAGGTTGATTTCCTCACAACTTTTTGTCTGGTTCTTCATACACACCTTCTTTATTCACATCTCATGACAATTACCACATAGTTGGATCAAAGATACCTCTTTCCTTTACCTTGGCATTGACACCTTTAATTCCTCAGATGTTATGCAGAGCTGCCACAGCAAACATAGCACTTGTAAAATCACCAGTAAACAGGTATTTTACAGCAGTATTCTGTAGAGTTTTTAATCACTGGACCTGCTTAGGAACAAGGTAAATAAATAAATAAATAAGTTTTTTTAAACATCCCCAATAGCAGTACTGGAGTGATTGCAAAGCCATGCTGCGTTGGCAGGGCTTTTTACTTCCTGTAAGTTCATAGGAGGAATACACAATGCCTGTGATAATGCTACATCTTAGGCAGACAATCTTCTGTGCTCAGCAATAACATGCTGTTTGTGACAGGATCAAGTACCAGAACTAAGCCATATGATTTCTCTACTTACTTTGGAACTTCAGTACTTTGAAGAGTTCGAAGAGCAAGTAAACTGGGTCCAGACTACTTCCAAGCATGAATTTGCATTTCATAAATAATCTGCACGTTTAGCATTCAAGCACCTTTAAAAAGAAATACTTCTGAAAAATATATAATTTACTTGTTTGCAAGTCCAGTGAGTGTAAGTTTCCAAGCCTTTCTTACTCTTACCTTTTGCATTAACAAAACCAGAAACCTTCCTGCAGATGAGAACAGAGTAGCAACCAATATTCTTGTTGGGTTTAACAACTACTTTTGAAGTTTGTTTTTTCAGAGGCTTGTCACTTGCTGTATGCCTCACTACCTATGTTTTTCTGTGAGTGTGGATGGGTGGAGTTCATTTTAACTTCCTGTTCTTCTTCTAGCACACTAATTATACTATCAGCTTTTTTTTTTTTTTTCTGCTGTCATAATGCTTTAAGAAAATTGAACTGTGGAAGACTGATACTGATATTCAAAAAAATAAAAGAAAACCCACCCCAAACCTATTTCTAGATTCATCTCCATCTTACCATTTCATGTATCACCTTCTTTAGGCATGTCTTCAGGCTCTCACAAAGCTGTTAACGTGCCCTAAGATTTCCAGGTTTGATATTTTAGTTTATACTACCTTGGAGGCAGGGACTATGACTCCTCCATGTTCCTGCAAATGGCAAGCATAAAATGCTAATGTTGTGACAGCAAAATATCCCTCTCTGTTGTTTGCAACTCAAAGGATACAAACACCTCTATAGACATACAATGTGAACCCAGCAAATACAAGTAAGAGAGCTGAAAATGTGAAGATACTGATAAGGGAAAAAAACCCCGTATCTTCAAGAAACAGATGTTTACTTTGTCTATTCCTCTAGTCTGCTTTCAGGCAGGAGAAATCTTCCTTTTGAAGTGGGCCTTCTTGCTCTGTATAATGTATCAGTCTGCAATCATCAGCAAAGTCGACATTTTTCACTCAGAGGTTTTAAACTTTTTGAAAAGATTGACTGTGAGCAAAATAATTTTTCTTAAAGCAAAGACATTTCTGCCCCAAATTACAGTGACATATATGTCAGTGTCTAAAAGTTCTACAGATTTTACATCACCAAATTCACCAGATCAAAGTATGTGGCTGTGACTACTCAGGACATCATGATGTTATATCCCAGTCTGAGTGACAAAGTGTTAAATGTGTCCCACTTGTGCATGCATGTACAAAATAAAAGACTCAGTGAATGTTGTATTACACATGTAATGAAATGGGGGGGGAAAAAAGTAGAATAAGAGTAGGGAGCTTTTCCTTTTCATCTTGCAAAATAGCTATAATTTTCCTAGATATTACCACAGCTCTTTCAGTGCATTTCAAAAGTCTGAACTATTCATCATGAAGGCAAATCTGCTAAAAGCCTCAGCTGTTTGAAAATGTTAAGCTATAAAGTGGGTGGGCAGAGAGCTTACAATGAGTCCATTGTTCTGTACTAAGCACAGCCATGCTGAGCCGGGAACAAAACTGAGGGCTGGACAATAAGGAGGTCCAGCCATCTAGTGGTAAATTACCTGGCTGTGCAGCCTGTTGGTGTCAGCCTTCCATGGGGATACTCACAGGGCCTCCGTGTGCTCCGGGGAGGGAGAAAGGGACACGGCCCAGATTTTAATAGGTGCAGGATGTGGCAGCAATGAGACATCTATAGAGCAAGCTAAGGTGCACAGGACCCTGCAGCCAAACTGGAAGACAGACGGGAGCAGTAACCGTATCAAACACAAGGTCAGCCTTGGCTGGCTGGATAGCCTGCAGTCAGCGTTCTACACTATAGAAGTACTCCTGCTTACAATGCTTATTTAGTCCTTCCTTCAGAATACGTCTTTGCCCCAATGAGCTTACACTTGCAACCCTGCCTGCACCTGTACAGCAGCATTCAGAGAAAATTTGGGCATTTTTCCATAGTCCAATAGCCGAGAACAACATGTCCAGTGGATACCCACAACAAAAGAGTGCAGTGCACTCCGGTCCCACGTCACACAAGGAAGAGAAAGGTGTAAGCCAAGCTGTCCCAACTGAAACAAGAATGATGCAATCAAACAATTAAACAAAGAAAGCCAAATGCTTAGCCCTAGCCGGGATAAAACACTTTTTGAGAGTGAACTGTTTTGTATCGTCTATATGGATACAAAGTAAGAGAAAAAGCTTCGTCTTGGTAAAGCCTGAAGAGACATCAAAATAGGAAACCATTAAGTACTTCAAGGAAAGTTTAAAAACCGAACTATTTGTATGCCTGAATACCTTTCAGTATTCAGCCCAGTATGCCAGAGCTCCCATTCCAAAAACGATCTCAGTGTTTAGAAGCCCGTATCTACGTAAAAGCAGTCAGATGCAAATGCTGCAGGGCCTGGTCTGCAACTTGCTCAGGCATTGAGAAGAGGTATCAAATGGGATGGCATAAGCAATTTGAACATTAAATGACCATTAGTTTCAATGTGAATTGAGCCCCAGTAAAAACAAAGCAAATCATCTGTTTACCTAACTGTAAATGTAAGTACTTTACTTAAAACAGGCAATATTAGAGATACAGCCTCTTACATAGTGACAAGCAATTGATTCCCATCTGTTTGTTAACCTATGGAGCAACAGCATGATATTAAATTCCCTGTTGCTACATTTTATTCCAAGCTAATTCAACTCTTTTGAAATCCAGATTTTGTCCAAAGCACATCCCTTTCTTGGTTTACACACATATGAAACTGCATTGCAGATTGCACTCAGCTACCAAACACTGGCCAAAGTGCAGGGGTTATACCAGGCATAGCCAGGTAAATATGGAATAATTCTGCGAAACTCCAAATAGTTAACTTTGTGCTGTAAGGGAGAATTTTTATAACTGAAAACAAAGATTTGCTCCACATGGTTACTGCAGCATGAACTGATTTTAGCAGACACATTTGTTCTTTATCAGAAAACACAGTACTGGAGGGAGTACAGAGGATAATGCTTCCCTTGAGGTAGGGGATATCCAAAGTCAGCTCAGTGTTACTTGCTGACAGCCACTAGTGCAGAAAAGAAATACAGCTGTTTCCTACTAGATTGATATCAGTTACTATATATCAAACTCTCACTTCTATTTGTGAAATGTTTCTCTTACCCACAATGGGTAGCTAAAAAAGGAGGAGGGAAACATCTGGTTTCTACTTTGAAGTGGTATTCACCATTGATTCTCCCATGAAAAACTAGAAAATAGATAGGGATGAAAATTCCTCATGAATGTTTTGTCAAAGTTCCGTTTTAAGGAGAGGTGGAATTGCCCAATTCACAATTATGCTCATTTTTCACCTGGTCTTTATCAAACATGCTCTTTTACTTGGCTAACACGAGAAATTACCTGCCTGGTGCCTGAAACATTGTTTTCCCCAGTGGGATGCCTCCTGCCATCTGGCTTTACCCCTTCTCATTCCACTAATGGATCACACCTGATACTTGCCTTGAATCCTACACCACAGCACTTTCAGAGCTGTCTGAAACCACAGACTTTAGGAAGAAGGCGAGCACAAGAGTTGTGCTTTTCACTTCTCTGTTTTACCCATCGGGAAGCTGAACCAACAGGTAAGCTGTAAGAGACTTTGTCACAGCATCTCAGAATATCAGTGGCCAGGTTTGCTGCCTGCTCCTGTACTCAGCAGTCAGTGAAAGGCTAGGGCAGAATGCTGGGTATTAGCATCCAGCTTCAAAATCCCTCAGCCTGCTTTTCCTTTTTTCTGAGGTGAACAAGGCCTCATCTTTGGGATGGAGTAGTATTCAAATCTGCATTCCTCTCCCATACGTTCTGGATATTCATTGAAACAGGGTTATTTCTTTAACACCTAAAACTGGAATTTAGAAGCTGCTGACTTAAGAAGAAGGGGTCAAGAAGAAGAGCAATAGAAAGGGGATCAATATTCTCAGGCAGAAAACATGGAAACAGCACCTCCTTCCATTTGTAAAACACCCGCAGGGGTCAGGATGGGGTGGTTTAGCAGCGAGTACAAGCGTACACAATCCTGTAAACATTTGGGGCTATCTGCACTCAGAGCACCACTGCTGTCTCTCTTCCCACTGCTCTGCAGGTTGCCTGCTGCACTCTGCAAACACACTCCTCTCCTGTGGTTATTTTTGAAGCAGCTCCTTAAATCAGATGTCCTCATATGTGTGTCTTCCCTAATATATGAATAACACTTTGCATCATCCTCCTGCCATCCTTTTGAACTAAATTTAAAAAAAAAAAAAAAAAAAAAAGACAAAGAAAGAAGAGTATCCTTTCCCACTGGAATTCCTGTTGTAACTTTCATGGCACTGTTCCTCTGGGGCATGTGTTTTCTTTTTAACCTTCACAGAACAACCTACAAATGTTTGGGGTTTTTCTTTTTTTTTTCCTTCTGGCCTTCCTCCTCCCCTTTCCCCAGATTCTTCCCTATTTAGTGCCTTTCAACTCTCTGCCGCTTCTCTGACTTCTGAAATTACTGCAAATACCAAATACCACAGGTCTCATAGAAACTTCCTCTTGAGAACCAGTTACAATTTTTCCTCCTTGCACATTATTCTTGCAGGTAACAGTACCACTGTTTGGCACCCAGGCATGCCTCCTTTGGGCATCTCAAACTTTTCCCTTGGAAGGAATCATTCTTCTTAAATACTTTGTCCTTCACTTCTCCACACAGTATTAACTTTGGTATATTCCTAAAGAAGCAAATTGAACACGTGCGGAATGGACTGGCTTGAGATTCATGGATGCTGACATGTTCCTGTGAACCTGACAGAACCAAACCAGTAACACCATCAAGAGCCAGCTGACCACATCAGTGGAAAGAGCAGAACCAAACTACAATGCTCTCTCTTGATCTTTCTTTACAAAAGAAGTCTGGTACATTCTTATCAGCTCTCAGAGGATCCTCTCTGCTCTCCCAAAGCATAAGCCCTAACTTGGACTTCTCACTTCCAAAGAACATGCAGAGCAGTCTTAACTCCAAGATAATGTAACTTTTGAACATCTATTTTTAGGTGCTGAGCGTAGAGGAATCAGCCAAGCAATCAACCAGCCTGTCCATTCCAATGATTAAAGTGTGTGCTGAGTTGTAGAAAAATATATGAAGTAAAATATCCCTGATAGGATATTTGGCCTAAATGTCATTATCTGGTACCTTTTATGCACACAGGGAGTGATTCCGCTAGCCTGGCTCATTGAGTAGCCAGAAAGTATCCTTATGGGTTTAAAGAGGTCTGATCAATAAAGTATTGTTCATGAGCAGAGGAGGCAAGCACAAGCCAGTAGAGGTAGAAGCAGAGGAATTATATAGGCCTATGAACTTTGAGCCCACATGTGAAATCCTAGCTCTGAGAAAATCATTAAGAGTTTGGGGATTTTGGGGGTAGAGAGGCTTTACCATACAGTTTATTGGGCAATGTTCCTACCAAAGTGCAAAATAAAACCAATTTGCAGAGCCAAGACCTCAGAGCGAGAGAAGAATATTTTCCCCCCTAGTCAAGGCCCTATGTAAAATCATCAATGACATCTCTGGAAGCTAAGATAAGAAATTACAGTCTATAAATTTTCAAAAACAGCCCTGGTGGTATAACAGCATTCCTGAATAGCTGTTGTAACATTGTCAACACAGCATCTGGAATGCCAAGAAAGCTTAGAACAGTTGTTAATGTCGCTCAGTTTTATTTGCTTCTTTCTAGGGGACTGAAAAATTATCAGGCTGTCCATTTCTACTCCTCCTCTTTGCCCAGTGTCTCTGGGAGCAAGGTCCTACAATCTTGGGTGCCTGCAGAAACTTTGTTACTGGTGCCACAGGGTTAATAAACAGGCCATTGTGTTGGGACAGGGTTTTATTGGACTCATAAGGTTCAGAACTTTTTTTCAGTTTGAATCTTTTTTCTTTTTTTTTTACCATGTAGTATCTTTCTCTTAACAGCTGTGCTCCCCCTAATGCTAGAAAAAGGAAAACATCCTTCTACTATTCAGTGCCACCTAAGAGGAGACACAAAGATGCTTGACTCGCAGACAGGCCTTCCACACCCTGTGGAGGTTTTTTTGGCCTTAAGTTACATCTCCCAGCATGACCTGGCAAACAGAAGAAACCAAAATTGTGAGTGTTTCCTGCTAGGCACCGCTCTGTGCAATGCTGTGAACTATTACATCGTTGATGCTTTAACAAGGAAAATGGATTGCAGTCGTGATTTCAGGAGGAGGCCATTGGCCCAGCTGCTCAGTAGTGGAAAGGGGAAAACTTTAGCTGCTACTCTGCCAAAACCAAACAAAACCAAACCCAGCTTGAGCTGTCAGAAACATCCTCTGTCAGAAACATTGAAGCTCTTAGCGTGTTATTGGGGGAGCAAAGGAAGAGAAGGTAGCAAAGGCATTTCAGCGTCCTTACCCCTGAAATGGGCAGGGTCTTAAAATCCCCAACATACCTGTTTCAATTAGAACTCAAAACAAATAGCTCAACTATCAGTGCAGGGGATGAGAGAAGAGTGCCAAGAGGAAACTCTCTTTAGGGTAGCAGATTGAGGATGGTGGAGAGCAAAGGACACCTGCGGTTGCTGGCACACCACCAGCCCCAGGACATGTATTCCCATTCCCATCAGAACAACACCTTTCCCTCCCTCCCTGATAGTACAGACTTCACCTCTCCTGTGCAGCCATTCTGGCAGCTGGGAAGACAGGCCAGGAAAACTCATTCAGGATGGACAGAGCACCATGCCTCTGGCAATGGAAAGAGCTTGCTGCAGGTCACATCTCTCTTCACACTGCCACAAAAGCCTGAGCCACCTCCTCCAGACATCTTCTGTCCCCTGCTGCCATCAGCTGAGAGGAAAAAAAAAAGACTAGTGCTGTTTTAGTTAATTTTAAACCAGCGAAAGCTGATTACTGCTTAGTAAGCCTAATCCGTACCCGCTTTCTAAATACAAAGGGAAGAGTTTATATGTTTTCCTTTATATAGCAAAGAGGAGTAGACTAGGACAAGAATCTGTTCAGGAACTATGAATCAGAGGACTTGATGAGAGCTGTCCAGTTTGATCCTCTTTGTTTCCAGCTACCATTGCAGCCAGGAGTTGAAATGCTGCTGCACTAAAAGCTTTCAGCACGGTGTGGTCAGCTATGTACTATCAACACACCCATCCTGCAGGCTCACTCACACTTTGAAAAAAAATATTCCTGCATGTCAGAAGCAGTAAATTTCAAAAACAGCGACCAATGAAAAATCACAGAAACTTAGGTCCCTATGACAGCTGGGACAAAGGTTTAGCAATACATGTCATGCTGACCGCATCAAACCACAGGCAACAGATGTACTTTGACACCAAATCCTCTTTCTTCACATTTAGGTGTATTAACTGTTTGAGTAAGGGCTTCCTCCCACATACCTATTTTCCATCACCCTTAATGCATGACATTCTGCCACCTTCTTCTTCGGGTCACAGAACAACTACAGCTATGCTTGCAGCTAAGCAGTCTCCCAGCTGCCACCACCTGAGTCTCGCATCAGTTGAAGCTGATTTAAAGGCAGCAGACATCAAGCAAAATTGATGCATTTCTCCTGCAAAAATTACACAGGGAAAGGCAAGGGTAGGCAGTAGATCTTCTAAAAGAATTTGGTGTAAGGAGCAGAGCTGCACTGAAATGAAAGCAATGCAAGGAGTCTGATAGGTTTGCCCACGTACCCTGGAGGTAGTGGAAGGTAGCAGCTTCAGCTGCAATCATTACCTGTCTTGGTCCTCTGGCAATAAAGTCAGAGAAAAAATGCTAATACCTGCTCTCTGGTTCCCCTTCTCTCTTTCTGCAGATGGCAAAAACTGAGGTTTTCAGACCACCTTTATGGCTTCCCATGCTTCATCACAGCAAGTATTTGCAGGACAAGCAGTGCTTCTGTTTGAGCCATCTCCTCCTTAGACCCATATTGTCCTTTCAGCCTCTTCTGCTTTGTAGGCTTTGCTTTTCTATTTGCTGGTTTGCTGGAAGGATGAAGGTGTTCCTCTCCTTACCCTGCCTGCAGTGGTGAAACCTGACAGGTTTAACCTAAAACCATCACTTCTCTGTTGCTGTCACTGAAACAAGAAAACACATCTCCACTCTGCATCTCAGGCTTTTCATTATAGATGCCCACCAGATAAATTTGGTCCACCTGTACAGGGTTGAATAACAGTCTTAAAATACTTGAGTCCCTTAGAATCTAATCTACAATACAATTTTTAACAAGCAAAATGTCACTGGCAGAACCTCATAGGTCTATGTAATCCCTAACTGCAAAAGCTTATATTAATCCTGCAAGGCTTAAAACCAATTTCAGATAAAGATTGAACGGAGTTAGTGGAACCAGCAACTCCATGGATCCAGCTGCCTCATTCTAGGGGTATACACCTTTTCCAGTACAGGCAAAATCTATACGAGTAACCCTTTGATAAACATCACCCAGGCTGGTCTGGAAGGAGTTTGTTTATCATTCAGTTTGTTGCAAAGAGCCATGAGAGTTTCCTGTGGGCCTGCAAACCAATGTAGGGATTCTGATGAGAATAAAATAACAAGCATCTGGGGCTTGATGGCACACACTGGCAGCAGAACAACTGCAGAGGGGTGCCATCACCAGTAACAAGATGTTGTAAGTGGTCATAAGTTTGTAAGTGCTTTTCTTCAAGGGTAGTCATATGCCAGAGCAGTACTAGTCTGCTCCCCTACAGCTATCAGCATCTTCTAATCATCTTCAGTGCAGTTGCTTTATCCTTATCAGCAGGGCCCACAAAATTGTTTACAGAGGAGCAGGCTGGTCAGGTTATCTGGAAGCCTTAAAGCTGTCTCCTTCTGACAAATACCACACATTCTGCTCTAGGAAGGGGCTAACCCTTACTTGGAACAGTAAAACAAGCCTAGTGGTAAATAAAGCTGAAGTCAGATGCCATGAATATGTCCAAAGGGAAACTTTGTAGTGTCAGGCAGACAGGTGAGTTTGAAACCTGAACTTTCACAAAATAATAACTGACAGGGGCCGCAGACCAGAGCTGTCAGAGCTAGCAGGAGTCATGTGCACTTTAAAAGTGGGCTTTATATTTGGTTGTGAGAAAAGGAGTGATCTTAGTTTATATCCAAGGCCAGATTACTAAGGTAGGTGAGAGAGCAAGAAGCTTTATTTTTAACAGGAACTAACAGGATGAAACAACTGATTGGCATCATGCAGTGCTTAGTCCAGCATGACTCATACCGAAAGGGCAAACAGCTCTATCCTTGATAGGTATGAACTACCACACACTAATAGCATCTTTTTTCCCCAGCCAAACGTGTGCCCACAAAGTCAGAAAACAGGAAGCACATCCTTCCCACCTCGCCTGAAGGCAAACAACCTCTGTTGCTATGCAACTTTTTCATGAAGGCATTTTCTATGGCAGATACACATTTGCAAGAGGACATCCTGTGACCAATACCACAAAGGATTGATTGGGGCAGAAAATACTTTTGTCTTTAGGTTTCATGTCCCTTTTCCACTGGTTTTCCAGGGCATGATTGAGTTTTAACCTGACTGGTTATCAAAAAAAAAAGTTCATCCGTTTGCAGTTTACTCACATGTAAATTGTATTTTATATGTGTTCCCAGAGTCCCTTGGCAGCAATGGCAGCCTTCACTGCAAGAGTGCCTAGTTACATTTAAGAAAAATTATAAAGCAAAACTTTAGGCACCATCGTTGAAGTCAATGAAAATTTGTTTCCACCCCAGTGATATCTGACAGCAAAGGAACCGTTCAGATTGCTTTAAGAAGATGCTCTGCACAGAGTTAAAAAGCCAAAGCCCTAATTACAGCACCAGAAACCTGAGAATCAGAAGCCAAATTCTCTCCCTTACTGTCAGCTCAGAGGCACAGCAGGTTGAGCAGGAATCAGACTGAGCACCGGTAGTGCCTGCAGGACTTCTTAGGTCTTACCTCATTGCTCAAGAAGATGCCCTGTTCCACTTTGAACCTTCATTAAAGCTAACCAGGCTGAGCTGTCAGCATGACTCAGCAACAACCACCAGTATCCAGTTTTCACATTTAGCATTTGAATCTCGTGCGCAGAGTTTACCGCTGCGTTACAGGTCTCTCCAGAAACTTGATCTAAAGTAAAGACACCAAACACAGCCTATGCATTCCAAAATAGGCCCATAACATAGATACAGTTATTTCGATTTAATCTGAGGACTGAAATAAAATGCAAACTTGGCGAATTTATAAAATCTTGCATTCTGCCTCCCTACTTTTTTTTTTCCAAAGGCCATCAGGTTAAAGCTGGAATTTTCTGTTATTTGAACCTGTCTTCTATCAGTTCCTGTAAGATTTATATCCTTGTATCCTCAGAACGTAAAAAATTTATCTTGAAGTTATTATGTGGAATGGCTGGTATTTTTGTAAGCTTATGAAATAAGAATTTTTTTATTAATAAATTACAGTAGAGGTGTGTGAAAGTTAACTTTACAGATGCAAGATGAGGGATATTTATTAAACTTCCCTTACTTGCACAAATAAAGCACAATTGGTTTTGGAAATGTTTTTATCTTCAATTAAATTTGTCTAGAAAGGAGTAAAGTTTTTCAGGAGGTAACACGATACATCAAATAAGATGTTTCTTTGGAAGAGAAAAATTACCAGTTCTATAAAGAAGAATTGTAGCAATTACATCAGGGTCAGGCTTTTACTTTTTTGCAGACACAGACTCTCTCAACAGGGAAACTCCATGCACTTGAAATTCAGGCTCCAGTAACAAGGTCAGATACCCTAAAAAATAAAATGTATACCTATGAGAGTGAGGGTCCTATATACATTAGTATTTATCAGGAACAGTAGTTCCTTTTTGCAAGCTTCACCATGAATTAATTATTCTAGAACAATCAAAGGGAAAAATAAAAGACCCTTACCCTCAAGCAGATCTGAGTTTTGCTCTTGTGAATTCAAACTTTGATACATTTCCAGATCTGCCATTCTGTCATCCAGGATAGACAAGATCTTAATCAGTGACATTAAGAACAAGCAGAAAAAGAAAGAAAAAGTAATCAGGACCTCCTCAAGCACGCTGACAGCATTTATTCCTTTGCAGGTCAGCTTTAAAAGAGTGAGCTACTGTGGTTACCTCAAAAGCCTGTGAAACTATTTTTTTTTTTTTTTTTTATGGAGGAGGGAACCTGAACTCTGGAAGAAGGCAAAGTGAGGACACAGGCACGTACTCACCCAGGGAGATGCTGGTCCCATGGAAATACACCTCACGCTGCAGAGTGAACTGACTTGCAGACACGACCCTGCTGGTCGAGTTGGTGTGCAGAGCCCAGAGAGAGGGCTCCCCCACCATGACAGAGAAAGATGAGTTTACATGATGAGTCATCTTTCTCTCTCTCTCAGTACCTCTTCAATTTGACAGGGTTGAGCCAGCTAACACCGACTTTCCATGGCAAAATGTGTGACATGACAAGATTAGGCTGGCTTTGTTTATGGCCGTTTCATTTATGAGATCACAAGGTTCCTGAAGTAATTGGGAGCCCATGGGGCTATTTGAAATTAGTTAACACAAGAGGCTGGAGCGCAGCAGAGAAGGTTCCTCTGCAAATATACACCATTTGCATTCGCTTACTTTTAAATGAAAGAGGATTTACAGCAGCAGCAAAGTGAAAAGCCCAAAGTACCTACAGATAACCCTGCCAAGTGACATCTGGACTTAATGATCTAACTGTCACCAGGGTCAAAAAATAAAGCTTGCGTTTGAAACAACCCTGGTCTGCTTTATAAGGTGAGGTAGACTCAGAGGGAGGCAAATAGAACTACTTTGGAAAAGTCATGCTAATTATCAGGAGTTGTCCCCTTTTTTTAATTTGAAAAACAGATTTTCTGCTTCTGTAATTCCATCCTTTCTACAGCACAGTCTGCTAAGTTGCAATGCTTTTATTTACATACTGTAACTGCACTGTTTGCATTGCCCTAGGTGGAAGAAATGAAGTTGTTAACCAAGTTTCCAGTATTCAACAACGGTAAACCCACCAAAATATACAAGCTAAACCATAAATGGGACTGGTAGAGAGCATAGGTGTTTTTTTAAAAAAAAAAAAAAAACCTAATGAAAAGAGAAGTATCTCCACCTCCTCTGTTAAGTGGTAGTTTTGACATGTCTGACACCAAACTGAATTGAAAGGGGAAGTTCAACCTAAGACAGGTTTGTTGGTGGGAAGGTGCTACAGAGGATGACACAGGCGGAACTGCCTCCTCACAAGGCATCGCTACGCTGGAAATGCAACTGCTGTGACAACTTTGAAGAACAGTAGTATAAACTCATTCATAAAGGGACTCACCAAATTAATGGAGACAGATCAATCAGGAGCTATTCAGCATGATGGTCTAAGCACAGGTTTTTTTGCCAGAAGTGTGCAAGGTGTCCCAAAGCAAAGATTACACTACACCACACATCTTTCATTTCTTAAACTGTTTCCTAATCATCTGTCATGAGCTACTGTCAGAAACAGGACACAGAGTTCAGTCAATATTTTAACCAAGTCAGGAGATAGGAGGACATCTTTGCTGTCAGCCCCAAGTTTAAAATAAGCATGGTCAAGAATACAGTATGTGCCAAAGGAAGGCAAACAGCAGAGCTCCTGCCTCTGGGGTGAGCCAGAAAACTAATTTTCTGCATGGAATGCTCCAACTAATAAAGTATCTTTAAATCTCTACCAGCAGTAATGAAACACCTGCATTTGGGGGATTTTTTTGGTTTTTTTACGTTGCCTCTAAGGAATAAACAGGTCCTGAATTTCACCACATGGTGAAAAGCATATCCCCTTTTTAGTGACATTTTAGTCTATAGAATGTAAGTTCCTGTCAGCCCAGTTCAGTGTTATAGTTACACATAATTTAATTTTCCTATTTGTACCACAACTCACAGTAATAGATAACAATATGAACAGAAAATGTCGCATTTTTGTCCTCCTGCACTGAAGGGAGAGCAACAGTCACATCAAACTGCATGCTGAAAACCACTTTCAGCAAGTTCAAAACCATCTACCATGGTTTAAAGAGTTACCTTTCTAATCCAGGCAACTACAGAGAACTGCTGTAATTATGGCATTTCCTGCTTTGGACTGTGGCAAGGCACAAGAATCATCTAACAGTTATTTTTCTCTTGCACATCTCATGCCACTAGATAAATAAGGTCTCTAAAGGGCTCAGTGCAAGAGCCAGCCCATTCCCCATCCCCCTGCAGCTGAAGTCTATTGATTTTTCCAACTGTGTTAAGTCCTTCTTGCTGGGGCAGATACGAACAGCTGCACAGGAAAACATGCTCGAAGTTTTTTTTAGGTGATCCTAATCACAACAAACACAGTACCAACTGTTGTGAAAAGGGAAGGCACTGCTGGTTTCTGTCTCACTTTTTATTGGAGTTCTGTTTGGGACACGCTTGCCTACTGCTGCCGTGCAAAATGTCTCCCTCCACGTGTGTTTACCGCTTGAAATTTTTTATGCTACCACCTTATTACTGCACGAGGGCAGATGATAGCTGGAGGCCAGCACCTGGAAAGCGTTGTGCTTGCAAGCATTTGAGTTAGCATCCAATCATCTCAGCCAGGAAGGAGGTGGGAACAGGCCCAGCTGTTAAGCCTTTCCAGAGCGTATCTGGAAACAATACACACACCTGGTGAAGCTCTCAAACACTCCTTTGTGTGCCATCCACAGCCTGCTGCAGGGAAACACACGGTCACATTCCCTCAGCAGCACAGCCACCAACGAAGCAGAGAGAAGGGAGGATGCCTAAAAGCCAGGGACAGCATTGGAGTCAGAGAGGGAGCTTGCAGCCCAGCTGGACTGGAGTTGTTCTAAGCTGTGCCTCTGGCATATCAACTCCCTAAGGGAGCACATCATCCTGCTAGATCTTCCTAATATCTCCCAGTTCTGTGCCACCGAGGAGCTTTTTCCAGGGCGAAATTCTTAACCCACACATTCCTATCCCTGCTCCTTTCTATAGCCTCTGCAGCAAAATCTAAACCACAACAAATTGCCCCATGCTGCTTAATGACAAATCACAAAAGGAACTTCACTGAAAGGAGAAAAAAAACCTCCAACAAGCTAAGTTTTTTTTAAGCTGTCAACTACTGTTTTCTCCACGGGTAACAATGTGGCCAGAACAGAATAGACCAAACACCACAGGCCTGAAGTTACTGGAAATAAAAGAACTCAGATATTTTCAAAGTAAAAAAAAATAATAATAAAAAAATCACTAAGTCTCACTAAATGACTGAAATATAAGATTTAAGTAGCACCTTATCTGAATTTTTTTCCTTTCTACAAGATCTCAAACTCAATTGAATTCTTCCTCTGCAAAAATATCACACGGACAGAGAGAGGAAACAGGTAGAGAAGTCCATGGATTGCATTTTCTACCCCAGCACTCCCCACACAAACACAGAGATCGGGATGGGCTCTGGCAGACTATCAGGAAGTGACAAAAAACTTGGTTTTCTCTCCCTTTACTACTTTCATGGCACCCCAGAGCCATCTGCTAACCCTGAGGTGAACACTGGACAGCTGCAGAAAACTCTACCACAGAGCAAAAGCCTTTTCTAGTCTGGTTGAGGACTGATGTTTATATGGGGACTTTGCTGAACAGGACTGCAAACTTATTTTCTACTCCCGTTTAGACTTCTGCAGTTAAAAGGCCTTTACAGTCAGTTGTCTCAAGACTCAAGGGACAGCTCAGATTACAAACTGAAAAATATGAACTGCCCTGTCCAACAAAACAATTTCAACTCCAATTTCTGTCTGCTGCAGTAAAGGAACAGCATGGGGTAAACTGGAAACCCAAAAAAACATATCATTAGGGTAAGCAATAAAACTGATAAAACTGTCACATGCACAGTACTGACCTCACAGAGCAGCTGCTGTATCAAAAGCATTTGATGCTGATTGAGGGCAAGTTGTAAAGCTTGTTCAGTCTTTGTTATATCTGATTTCAGATTCAGCATCTGCTTAAAGCCCAGGGAAGTGCTCTGGCTCAGACGCCTTCACTTTGTCTTCATCACCACTGGTAATATTTGTTCTCTCACTGGAATTAATGTGGAGATGGCATTTGCTGAATACACTGGCACGAAAACTACAGCACAAGTTACCCATCCCCTAATGCCATTACAAGGTATGGAACAGCTCACATGTGCCGTGACTCTGAGCTACTCTGAAACTTCACGTCCAGTAAAGGATTTTTGACTGCTTACAGCCCAGCAGCTGTAGCTTAACTAAGCAAAAGGCTACCTGAAGAGGAAGAGCACAAAGGCAGCTGGAAGAGCTCAGTGCCTGAGGCATTCTGGCTGGCATAAATGTGCTCTACACACAGCTCCTCTTGTGCAGAGCAGCACTGTGCTTCTGACCCCCTCACAGAAACAGCTTTTGCTACTTCAGCAAAGGGGCATCAACTGTATGAGTACTGCTTACAGTGGCCTCTGAAACATGCAGAGCAAAGCCTGATATGTTTTCTTGAAAACGTTCTGAAGTGTTTAGGCTCACACCTATGGAACGAAGGAACTATAATGCTTAGGACAAAACCTACAAGTGTTAATAGTATTTTGGGTTGACCTCTTCATATCCAGGAGAAGCTGCCTCACTGACCCAGTAGCACAGTCACTTTTGAGTAATAGCTTCACTGTCCCTTGGCATGTTCCCGTGAGGCTGCTCCTTCTTCCTGCTGCTGGCCATCCCCTCTCCAGGAAGATATTAAAGGGCACAACTGAAAGGCTACCATAACTATGTGCGCTCTCCATTTTATTAACACAGCTCAGCTTTGGGAAAAAAACTCAACCAATCAAAAAATTAAATAGATGCACCAAGCAGCTAGGAATCTCTTCTCTCCTTTTCCAAGTGAGCCAAGCCCAGCTGCAGCCAGCATGCAGGTGCATTAACCAACATGAGGAACCAGAGCTGTTCAAAAATCTTGGCCCTCTGATGTTGCCAATACAGTTACCACTGAGCACAGCTCGACAACGCTGGGTAAATCCTCATGAACTGTGATAAAACAGGTAGAAATACTCTGACGCATAGTCGCCTGTACAAACTTCCTTACAAACTCCAGGCTCAGCGCTGCAAGGTACAGCAGCTGGCAACAGGACAGCCCGCTGCCAAGGTGTTCTGTTCCCTTCCCTTGCATATGTCAATTCTGCTGCAAATTCCAGTAACTGCTTCCTTTAGGGGGCAAGAAGGTAGGCCTAGGCTGCAGTTGAAGCTTACCTGTATTATAACAAAGGTATATACACTCCGGCATTTCCAAAAAGCCAAGTCTCACTTGTTAAAACCTAGAAAAAAAATAAAATTAAAAGGAGTAGGACCAAGTCACCCCAAGCTAATTTAACTAGAGATGACCCTAAACCACACCACTTCCAGTGCAATTAAGCTGTAGCCTCAAGAGTATAAAAGAGGAAAGATTGTTTGGGCTGTATTCAATCCAGAATTAATCCTGTTCTGGCAGACCACCTAGAATTTCACATGAATATTCATCCTGGATTACAATCCCAACCTTGAAAACCATACAAGTGAGAGGGTTAGTGCAACAACATTAAGTGCACAGAACCAGGACTGTATTTTTACACTGTAATACAAATATAGTTGGAGGAGGTTATGTCAGGGTAGAAGTGAAAACTTCATGTCTCAGTCCTGGGACTTTCTGAAGGTAACCAATAGCACTCACAATAAAAGCTTACAACAGAACCAGCTCCCACTGCTGAGAGCTCTATTAGTCTGGGTACGCCCTCAGCAGTGCCCACTGCTCCCACTGTGGTGAGACCCCACTGCACACTGCAGAGGGATGGCTGGACAGCACTGCATCTACCGAGGAACAATGCCCAAGGAAAGGCCTCAAATCTGTTAGAAAAGAATCCAGTTCCTCCCTTTGCATCATTTTCACATTTCACACAAGTGTGAAAGAACTATCTATTGCTTAAGAAGCCATCCGTATCTAAAGTTATTAGTTTTTTTGCAGTACATTACCCTAACAGTTACTGCTGTTACAGCTTAGTCTGCACCACTTTACAACCCATCATGGCCTGAGAAAAATCACACCTCAGTTCTGCCCTCGATTCCCACCTCACCTCACCAACCACAAGTTGGTGTGTGCAGGGAAGACACACTTCTGTTGATGAACACTTAGGATGATGAACACTTTTCCAGTTCGTTTTTACCCACCCATTCTGGAACACATCTGTCCCCAGACATGAGCCTGCAGCTATTTCTTCCTTGCTTTGAGGGAATGAACTCAAGGAGGGATTTTCCAGGGTAACTCTGAAGCAGCATCACCAGCTCTGGACAGTGATAGGCACCATTTTGTCACTATGCACAAGGCACTCCCACTTCAAACACATGAGATGAACTGAGGCCAAGTAGTGAAATCAGTTTACAGCAGTCAAACACCTATTCTTGTCTCAAAAAAATAAAAAATCTCAAGCATTAAGTGCACAATTGTGCAATGACACACAGAGACAAGTTCTTTTTTGCCACCATGGACAGCAGAAACAGACCAAAACCCCTCCTGCAAGTTCAAGACACCATCTAGAGTTGTTAAACATCACCACGGTGGCACAACAGGAGCTCCTATTAGGAGTTCACCTGCAGTTTCCTGCTAGCTGGTGCCACTACACTAACACATGTAGACTACTCCTTCCTACCAAACAAACTATGGCAAAACAAGGCAAGAGCAGTCAGCAGTGGTTTTGCAATCATGTCACCCCAGTTCTGTTCAGAACAAGGCTTGTCTGTGAGTGAGTGCAGGAGCCCCAGCTACACAAAAGCTCCAAACTGAAGAGTGAACACACATTTCCAAGTAGCCCCAAACTCATTCATCAACAATCTGTGTTTCTCTACATCCCAGACAGAGTCAAGAAGCTGAGACATTAGTTCCTCAGAAACTTTATTTTCATTCAAGCTACAGAAATAAAGTAGTACCTTCCAATTTCTCATCATATTTTCTGTGTATTTGTACGGCTCAGGGTGAGATGCACTAG
This sequence comes from Empidonax traillii, assembly GCF_003031625.1. NCBI lineage: Eukaryota > Metazoa > Chordata > Aves > Passeriformes > Tyrannidae > Empidonax > Empidonax traillii. The sequence continues at coordinate 196,861 of NW_020956017.1, forward strand.
GATAAACTACCCTGTACATACGGAGGAAGATAAGGCTCAAAAACTAGCTTTACTTTAAAGAATGCCAAACCTTACCTAGGAGGTTGGCTCCAACTCTTTGATAACATTAATAGGCACAACATAGGAAAAAAGATTATCTAAACTACCTATTGAAAGCAAAATCCAATAATTCATTACAGAAAGTCAAAGAAACCTTTCAGAAATAAAAAAACAATTTTCTACTTTGAAAAAATAGATGAGTAATTTTTGCTTTATATATGATATATTCACACACACACTTTCAAGTATCATTTTCACTATTATCATACTTACATGGCTAGAGATAAGAAAATGAAATCCCATAAGCAGATTATTATGCCAAAGAAGTCACAGAGTCTTTATCTGGGTTTAGCAACACCTGGAATTCTCCATGGTATCACATTGACTAAAAAAGCAGTGACTAGACTCAGTGTAATTTTTCCCTTTATTAAACATGTTTTAATAAGGCTTGAAAAGTATCAGGATTTAGAAAAACGGAGATGAGAAAAGCAGAGGCAGTCAAACCCCACGCAGCCATAAACCCCACAAATTCTCAGCTAAGCTTGTCACACGCTCAGTACTAGCAGGGAGTATTAAATAAAAAAAAAAAAATCTGAGTAATGTTTGGTTAGCAGGCAAACTGATACCAACAGACAAACTTCAACTAGGATGTTTTTACATTTAAGGCATCACACAAAACAAGTTAACACTGGGAAATTTAACAGTCAACATGTGCACAGCCACAGTTCACGTTTATCTCTGGACATTGGAACCTGCTTTATTTCAAAACAGAAAGGTTAGAAGGGAATCCCATAGTCTTTTGGGAAAGTGCCAGGCAGCCACCAGGCAAGAGCAGGAGGGACCATGGTTTTTATCACAGGGGAAGGAATTTAAGTGCTTTTTAAAGGCTTTGCTGCAGTGCCTGAGCCAGATGACTGAAAACAAATTCTGGTGGAATACAAAACTAAGAGCTAAGAGGCAGAAAAATATGTTCAAGCAGCTAAAGTGAATGGGCGTCCCACAGAAATCAAAATGGCAAACCTTCAAGATTTAACAGCTTCTGGAGCTTGGAAGTGACGGAGAGGTACAGCAGGTACATTCGATAGGTCTGATTCCATACTGCTTGTTAATATGCTCTGCACTTCTCTCAGCCTAATTTGGACAGACAGGTATGAAATGTCTCAAAGTGAACCAGGTATAACTATTTCCTTACTGGTCATGTCATTTTTCATTTGTCTGTTTCTTGCCCGATGTGAAAAGGCACAAATTTTGCATTAGAAAAGTTTATTGTAAGACCTAACTAAAACCTAATCACAGAAGAATTTTGTGGAAACCACCGACTGTTCTTAACAGGGCAAAGTCATCTAAAAGTGAAGTGCCACTGAAAGCTTTATGGGTTTAACTATCAAGCTCAACTATTTGGTTGAGTACTTCAGTGAAGGATATTCTTAAAATCTAGTTTTAAAGCCATCAGGCCTAGACTCAAAAATAAAGCTTCTTGGAAACATGGAAAGTCACATATCGAAGGGAAGATATATTTTACAGACTGAAATGTAACAAATTTATTTTTTCTTTTAGTAAGGGCCCCATGGAGTCCCGAACAATTTTTCCCAGCATTTCAGTAGGAAAAGATTCCATTAGGTAGGATAGAGGAATTGAGCTCAGTCCAAGCTTGGCTAAAAGCTACTGTTCCAAGTTTCCAGAATTTGGCTAACATTAAAATTAAGTTTCCTGAGCTAGAGACAGCCTGAAACACAAGACAGTGACAAGCAAAGCAAGACAAACAGGAAGTGACAATGAAAAGCATTGCACAGACTTCCAGTACACCCAGAAGCTGGCAATTCACACATACTCCTCATCTGTTACCCATCTTCCCAGGCTGTGTTTCCGCACGTTCTTACACCTCTTCGAACACAGCAAGTTTCTGCTTTCCTTGCTCTGCTGGTTTTGTACCACACAAAACCGCTTCTGAATGAAGATGATTTGGACTCTTTAGTCTTCCCAGGCTTACTAAAACCACACACAGTCAATGGCTACCAACCCTTCAGAGTTTAACAACATTGAGTATTTTGCACCAACATTAGATACTTAAATGTTTACTGCTTTTTTCCTCTCTTGAGCCTGTGGCTGTTTTATTGATACACAGAATGGAAAGCTCTCAGTTTTCTCCTGTAGCGCAAATACAAACTACACCATTATAATCAGAAGAACATTAGTATGCAGCACAAAGTGATTTGCAAGCTGGAGAAAACTAGGTTCACGGTTATTTACTTCTTCTAACAGTGAATTAGAGGCATAGGTTATATATTTGAAAAAGCAACTATGCCAGCTAATTTTCTCTCAAGTCTTCTAGAAATATCACAATTGTTACAGGGCAGCAAAGAGCCTCGAATCAACCTACCTGCAGTTTCATATTACAGTGCAAGTCAGTTGGCTGCTTAAAGAGGCTCAGGCTGAAAAATCAGAGACCATACCAAAAGAAATCAATCGTTTTTCTAGATGAAAAAATGCCGCTGCCCTAAATAATATTCTGCTCAGACTTGCAGTGAAATGAGACAAAACCAATACTATGTGCTTCTCAGAACAGCATTCAGGCTAATCTCAGCACTCTTTACAAAAGGGAAGCACTACCAGCATTTTGGAATGACACTCCCTTTAGTGAGCCTGGCCACAGTGCTCCCAAATTACACACACAAAGACAACTCAAAGTCACCACTCAGGAAGCCGATTCATCTTTACGTTCCCATGCATGCAAGCATTACTGATGATTAGCTGAAGCTCTAAGCTGGAAAACAGACAGGAATTGCCATATTCCACTATCACTGGTCTTATTAAACAAACCCGACTTGCTCTGCACACCTGCAGAATCAGGACAGGCAATCAATTTCACAGAATCCACAGAAACTTGCCTTAACAGCTCTCTCCACATCCAACACCTATCCTGGTTAATGACCAATACTGAAGGCATAGTATCATTAGATACAGATACCTACTCTAAGTGCTCCTATTAAACAGCCATAATAATGATCCAGACATCACTGTAATTAACGATCTAGACCTTTTTGGTATAGTCTGATATGCTCTTTATGACACACACATTTCTGATAAAATGTGCAAAAAAGCGTTCAAGTCTATTTTAGCACTCAGGGGACTTCAGTGCCTTAATTGGGCAGATCCAACTGAAGCTTTACTGCCACAGTGACTGAACTTGCTTTAAGGAGTTATCAAAGATCAACCCCCCAATAAGCACCTGCCTTAAAATTTCACTGAAGAAAGGCTACACAGCCCTGTCAAGACCTTTACTCACACACCAAGAAAATAAGAAACAAGCAATAAAGCACTGATCTTGCTGCATACTCTGCTTTAAATGAGCGGAAAGAAAAAGCATCTCATCTTTTGCTCAAAACAAGGTAACTCGATGACCTTCAGTTTCCCCCCATCCTGCAAGTCAAGCAAACTTACAGCTCCCACAGCAACTTTCAAAGGGTGAAATGAAACTTCAGTTAGCAACACTATCTAGATCCTCACATGCTTTCATTTTGTAGCCATGTCTCTAGTGCGCTTTACTTGTACTTTGTAAAGGAATTACATCCTTAGAGCAGAATCACTCACTAAAGCACTTTTAGTGTAGCTCCTACCTGAAACTAAACAGCTTTCTATGTACCCTTGAAATTCTTGGTTGGCACAAAACAAAGCCAAAAGAGAAACAACGCAAACCGTTAGCAATTCGACCAACCACTAAGAAAAAACAGTAGCCACATCAATATAATTTCACTTTGATATAGGGTGCTATCTAATAGATTTATTAAAAGTTTCAACAGACTATAGCTCCAGACTTTACCTTTCTTGGAAGACACTACTACAACAGAAGCCACAGTAGAGACTGCCTTGTCACAAGAGGTACAAATACTTGCTGTATAGATGGAGAAATAAAAGGACAAATCTAGTTGTCTAAAAGACAATTCACTGTACACATTTTATTTACAGTTTTGTACACTGTCTTAATATGAATGGGACCGCTTTTCTACTTGAGCCATTTTAACCAAAGCAAAATAACCTAAGTAATACAATGTGTTAAAATACAGCATAAGATACAAAAACAGACATACTATTTCTAGTAAGGAATGTAAATTATGGTGTTACATTAAAAAAAAAAATCCACATTTATGTTGAGGAAATCACACAAACAGATCACTGATTTGACTGAAATGCATAAGTTTGTAGCAAAGCTCTGATGTTACAAAAAAACCAAAAAAATTACCAAAGAATGCACAAAATTAATGTTTATTCCACCTTTGTCATACTCCCAGATTCTTCACCAAATGTTACATGAGCAAAAACAACTGAAATCAAAATATCACTAATGTTATCAAATAGGGAAAACAAATAAATTAATCTAGCAGCCATCAGCATAGGTTACAGCAAAGATGATGCTGTATAAAAAAATTGCTAGAAAACTGTATGCACCATTCTCGTTTCCAAACCAGCAAAATGTTACTGCATACAATGCAAATGTAGAACAGAGTAATTTCCTGCAGGTACAGAAATGCAACTTCTTTTCTGAATACTGTGGATAAACAAATAACTTTTTTTGTAATAGTAATGTTTCTACCAAGCTAATACAGAGTGGGCCAGAAACACATTTATGTATTTAGGGGGTGAAGTGTACTAAAATTCCGATTGGTAATGGTTATTTCGGCCAAAATAGAAAAATTGAACACAGAAGTACAAGACAAAGGCGAATGAGACTTCTCACAAATCTTAGCAACATTTAGATGGAAATCAAATTTAAATGTAGTCCACTCTGCTTTTGAAGAGGCTTTGGTTCAGCTCCCAATCTCGATTGCTTGACGCAGTCTCCTATGAAAGAATACTCAGAAGGTGTCGTCTTAAACAACAAACCTATTTTTAGTGGTGGAGCCGCTCTTAGTAGCTGTGTCTGCATGGGACTGATAACCAATCACTATCTTTGGAGGAAGTCCTAATCTTTCCTTGTATACCCTCCTGGAGGAAAAAAAAAAAAATAGAACAACAGTTTAAGCAAAGTCCTTAGGAAGGAATTTAGTATCAGGACACCTGCTTTTAACATATGCTGACACCATCAAAAAGAGTTAGTTGCCTACTTGGAAACAGTTTCTCAGATATGAATAAAGGACTTGAAATACAATTCTTCTAGCTTATTACATCTGAAACCCACTTACAGTTTTGTAAAATGACTTACCACATATAAAATAAGACAAGCCCTTGCAAAAAATTAACAGGCTTACATAAATATAGAACAAGGATTCTACTCCATTCATACGAGTATCATTGTTATCAGTAAGCTGTATTCCCACATGCGCACACCTCTGCTGCAGAGTTGCTGTCTTTGCTTTAAGTACTGATATAGAAAGCAGCCCCCCACGGAACTGGCCCTGATCAGCTACTCAACAGCAGCTTTAAGAAAAATCAGCTTGGACCTTATATCTTAAGAGAAAGAAGCAGCAGTACCTTCCTTAGACACACACATTGTGTTCATTAGACACTAATGGCCACTCCTGTCTGGAGTCATGGCAATATGACAGCTGATGATCAACACAACTTACCTTGCTGCTCTACTGTTACTTTCCACCTTTACAAACTGACATGCTGCAACAGAACTCACATTATCTACAGGTACTAAGTAAAACAAATGAGAACTTCTAACAAGATTTGTGTTCAATTCTTCATCGTTTCTTATCTACAGTGAAGTAGTACAAAGTAATTACTAGCACATGCCCATACAAAAAACTACACCATACCACAGATTTGGCACAGAATTACTTAAACTTGAGATACAGCTCTGCAAAAGCTACGTTTTCCTGAAGTGCATTCTCTATCAAGTTAGCTGGCTTTAAATGAATGGTTACACTTCATATATTCAAGACACCAATCACGTTACTTACCCTATATGTGTAACTGCATCCCTGTTTTCACATTCAGTTGTCCATATTGCTATTTTGTCACCCTTAGTTCTAACATTAACAACAGCACCACATACATCATCACTGTAGTCATCAAACGACTCCCCAATAAGGCACAGCAGCTAGAAAACAAAGCAGTAGTTCAGAGTCACAATTCTGCTCCACAGACAAACACTCAGTGTACACAAGAACTGAGGAATGCTACATTTTACTGCCTACAGCCACTTGCCATATAGCAATCATTTTCTGTTTATTGCAGTGTCTTCCTGAAGTTCCAAATGTTACAAGTGAATGTCAACTCAGGTGTAGTAAGACATCTTCCTCTGACTATGAATTTTCCATTCCTCCTCCTGTCCCATCAGTTACAAGTTCTGACACAACTGATCATTTACACAGTGCTGCCTCCTACCCCCTCCTCCCAATCCAAAACAAGGTAAGAATTAAAGCAATGTCTTCTTTCTACAGTACATTTAACATGGTAGACAAATCTGAAATTTTAAGTGTTTCCCTCCATTACCTAGGAAGAACCTGTAAAGAACTACTTGCATAGTATCAGCCATGTAAGGTTTAACTTCAATGCTGAAGTCTATCAACGCAGAGCTAAATCAGACTGCAGCCAGATGAGAAGTGCTATTCAATCAAGTGTTACTTCCAGCAGCACAGTCAGGAAGCTTCAGTGTTTCCATAAACTCTACAGTGGGCATCAGTGCTCCTGAACAGTGTGCAGTGCAAGTGCACCAATAAAAGTGTACAAGTAACACAGGATTCTTCCCAGCAGGTTTCTAATGGTGAAGCATGGAACTGGCAGATGTATTATACTTCAGGAACATCATACTGAATGGGGGTCACATCCCCATGCAACATGCTAACTGTGAAAGGGATACTGAAAATCTTCAAACTTGCAACCTAGTCAAAACTTACAGTTTTTTGTGGTTGAGACACTCATCTAGTCCATGCTGAATTAAAAATCCTTCTACACGCTGAAGTCTCTGAATGAACACCTGTTCAATTCACTTGCACAGTACATTAAATACAGTGCTATTATATCAGTTCTCCAGAATCACTTATAACATTTGGAAATTCAACACATTTGCAACTTTTCAAACAAAGCAGGTCTTCCAGCACTCATGAGACCTACAAGGGCTGGCTTCATCAAGGAAATACAAAAAGGACAATGTGTGCTAATGAATAAATCTGGTATAACTACTTATGCTTTAAATGTTACACCCAACTGCAGGCTGCACACACTCGATGAGTAACGCAAGCCATAAATGGCTAAGATTAAACCACACACAAACATGCAAAATATTGATCAACAGCCTTAGTACACACACGGGCAAAGATGACTACCATGTTTAATAAACACTAGTCAGGTGCACTCCTCATGAATGTTGCACAACAGGGAAGAAAGTCTTCTCAACTCAAGTTTAATTTACAGTTAAGATCATTGTATTACAATAAAAAATTTGTTCCAAAAGGGAATTATAAAGGCTTTGATTTTTATTGGAGAAAATTGGTTACATATAATTACTGGAATTAGAAGTGACAGGGTTGCTTTAGAGCACATATCAGTCACCCAGGTATTTAGGCTCTGTGCCATTGCTTGCTGCTAAACAAAAATCAGAGCCCTCTAACCTTAAGTCTACTCAGACTACCTACATGTTTCCAAGCCACATGTAATGGCTGGCAGGAATCAGGACTCATACACACCAAATGCAGGCCAAAATGTGTAGGCCAAATGCACACAGCGAGACATTAATTTACTCACGTGCAGTCACACTGCTTAGTAGTGTAATGCTCCCAATCCTCTCTTCAAATCAACAACTACAGTGACTAGAAAGATCCTGAAAGTTCAAGGGGTTTTGATACCTCTGCTTTCAGAATGAAGGCCATTTCTCCCTTTTAAACAGATGCAATACTTCTTGCCTCTCATACAAGCAAGGAAGAAAGACCAGAGATTTGCTAAGACTACTGCTGCTGCCCTGTCTACAATCTGTGTCTCTAAACCCAGATCACAGTAGACTGTTTTAGGCTCTTCTGAGTCAGTTCCTAGACAATGCAGTCATATCCTTTCCTACAACACATTTAATGTAACCCACATAATCTCTAGAAATATATTTACCACTCAGTTAAATCTATTCCTAAGAGAGAACAGCAATGGAAAATGTATTTATAGTGTACACACAGGATGAACATACTATTGCTTGCCTATCCTAGTGTTAGGATAAATACAGAAAGAGCAAAAATAAATCAGTCATTTGTTTCAGCAAGGCCCAAACCTGAGAACTTTTCACTTTTCCAGAAGTATTTGTACAAAAAAAAATTTTATATTTAGGCAGTTGAATCTGCAAGTTACACTAAAGACAGTGTAGTGTTATCACAGTAGCTCAACAGCTGTTCTGTACATTCCACAGGAAAAGGTTAATCTGTCCTGCAGAGATCTCTGCCTGTTGCAACAAAGCATTGAAGAGAATACAACTACATTAAGGATCGCTATTGAAAGATCACATTTCAAATACAAGCCTGTCAACCAAAGCTTATAGGACACACAACTGACAAGAAGTTTAGGAGATCAGTGAGGCACACAAAGATCAAACCAGTTAAAATATTTTAACGCAAACACAAGACTCCTCAGCTGCAACTAGTCAGGCCGTAGTGCTTACTGTCTCTAGCCAGAAGCGATCAAGGTCACTTCGTCTCTGCTGTTTGTTTAGTGTAATTAGCCATCGTCCTCCTCGCTTGTTTTTTTCATCTTCCCACATGGGTTCAATCCCATCCTGCAAAAAACGGCCAGAAGTTACATCAGACTCAGTCTATATTTTTCCTACAGAATAACCAAAAGGCAAATGATAGCTGAAATAGTAAGTTAAGAAAAAAAAATGTATAGTTTAAGATTATTAAACACTGTCTCACACCAATACCAAAGGTCCAAAATAGCTTAACAAGTGCACTTTCTCTAATTAATCTTTATTTCTACAGAAGAATCATAGCCCAGGCAAGCCTTAGCTACATGTGACATTAAAAAAAACCTGAGGCAACAGGCAAAGTCAAGCACCCACTTTGCCTTGCAAGAAACTAGAATGTAGCTGCTAATTTTATCTGGAGTCCTTATTTTATGTCTTGGACTCAGTGCAATGTGAGCCAAGTGCTTCGCTTATGCATACAGATTATTTCACTGAAACAGACACCTTTGGCAGTCTATCTCACTGACTTTCTTCATGCAGAAGGTGAGAATAAGAAGGTTTTCACTTCAGGATTAAAAAAAAAAGGGGGAAGAAAAAATCAACATATCATTTCAAAGCAAACTCTGATTCACATTTTACCGATGGCCCTGGCACTGAATTAAATGACTCTGGATGTGCTGATCCACCAGCTATGTTGCACTTCAGAAGGTCATTCAAAAAGTAAGTAATTGTCTAGACAAAGGAATTTGGTTAAGAACTATCCATTAAGAGAACTGCACTACAGAACTTAGGCTGAAAACAAGAAGTGTTCAACATGCAGGATGGAGTGGTGTCAGCTCACTGTAAATATAACACCCTCACTGGCAGCTGCAGATCTTAAACTACTTCAGCACCTTTAAGAGGCACTCTTAGGAGGTCACAACTAAAGGACAACAGTAAGAGATGGCTCATGAATCTGCAACAGTTGCCAATTTATACCTGTTTCACACAGTTATATAACTAAATTTTCACTGCTTGATGATAAGCAAACACATGATAGATACACGTACTTAAAAAACAAATTTAAGACACATGCAAAAAATACAAGCATGATCCATAGATATCTTACCCTCTGAAGGGCTTGCAGCTTCTAAAAATTCTAGTAAGGTTTTTCAGTCACCAAGAATATCATTACCTTCCCAAACTCAAGCAGCATCACCTCTTCACTACCTAAAGCTGCTGGGGTTTACAAATGAGGTACAGTCTGCTGAGGAGTCCCAGCCCCTTGCTGTGCTTTATGAGCAGAGGAGGAACCAGGCACCACTACTGCAGGGACTATTTAGGTATTTGAATCCAGAAAGGAAGCTGTGTGTTAGAACAACTTCCAAGAGGTAAGGATTTAATTTAGAGCTCCAATTCTGATCTCCACCCTAGCTGAGGCATGACTTCATGTACCCTTTCCCATAAGCATTTTCTATTCACCAGTTTGGGCACTTCCTCAGTGTGCTTCAAGTGTTCATGTTGAGCACAATTCTCTATTTCACACACAAGTAACAAAGCATTTAACTGGCAGCGTGAAAATTAATAGGAGTGTTGTCCACCTGGCTAGTAGAATCCATAAAGAAATTCCATACTGGAAAAACACTCCTGCCTCCTGTAGACATTTTAACTCATTTCACATCAAGTGATAAAGGTGGAAAACCTTTCATATTATAAAAATTTACACAGTTATTTGCACAAATATCTCAAATGTAGGTTGGAGACAAACAGCAACACGTTAAACGTACTGTCTGTGGTGAGTGTTAAAGCAAGTACTTGCATTTCATAAGTTAGTGACAGCCTGGTTTTCAGACAGCACGTATTTGGGACTTCCTAAAAAAAATTAACACCTTTAGGATATTCCCAACCATGTTCCTAAATGTCTTAAGTGAAATATTTGGACAATATCTTGCTTGGTCAGGAAACCATCCATAAACATCCATAACTGAAAAGAAAAAAAAGGAAAGTTAGCAAGCATACCTTAAAGAGCGAGTAGTCACAGCCAGGCATTAAATTACTAGAGAGCTGGATATGGTTGTATAAACTATTGGAGGGAAAAAAGTGGGATTAAAAACTAAGCATCATTTTACAGTACAAAATTCTCAAAGAATTTAAGACATGACCAAACAAGACCCAAAAATTAAGGAGCAATTAAGTTATTTCAAAAGCAATCCTACTTCTTAAGTATTTTTCAACAGTATAAAAGCATATGCTTTAAGATGTTCTGGACTTAAAGCAGCAGAACAGAAGCCAGTTTATGAACACTTGTGGGGTTCCTATACCAATGCTCCTTTTAAACCTAGTTCCAACAAAGTTATTAGGAACATAACTCACTGAGCTTTCATGGCAACAAGTTCTGCATACATGTGTATTCTGGATGTATACATACATAGAATAATTGTTTATATTTCTAAAGTTAATCTCACTGCAGAGAATGTTTTTAAAAGAAACAATCAACTTTGCTACTCTAGGTATGAATGCTCTAGGCCCAATAGTTTGAATTAAGGACTCAAATGGAAGAACAGATGACACACAACAAAACAAAATATATATTCAGAATTAAATTTACAATGTGCAATTCAGAGAAACACACTGAAAGGAGTACATACTGTCTCCTCCTCTAGCAAGGAGACAGATTACTTTTGTTCCCTCCTGCCTGCACATATTACAACAACCTGTAGCCCAAGACTAACTAACATTCAGGCACAGTTCAGCACCAAAAAGGAAATTAATTAGTGTGGTGTTCTTTCTATGAGAAATCAGGCACAGGAATTTACAGTGCCAGTTAAAAGAAGCAAGTTTTTAAATGTGTATCTTAACCATAACATTTTCTTCCCAGAAGAACACACTTATGCCTTATCCAACTACAAAGGAGGTTTAACTTCTTAGTTGCTTCTGACTGATTTTATACCCTCACCGCAGACATCTCCATTAAGGACTTCTTTTCATTACCCAAACAATCTTGGTTATAGGAGCTCAAAAACTTACCCTTAACCAACTTTATTAGGGCAGCTAAATTTGTTCAAAGCTCACATCACATACCCCAAGTCTCCAAACTATGGTTCACTCAACCATTAATCACCCCCAGAATAGGAATGGGAAAGCTGGTTACAAGCCCAGAATCCCATTCCCCTCCCTGTGATGATTGCACTGATAAGGCTACTGAAAATGTAGAAGCATTTTTTCTCCCCTATTGGTGCTAATTAGTCATCTTACTCTGCTAAGGCACCGTGTCTCTCCCTTGCTGATCACATCCAAAAAAAGCATGCAACAAAAAATTTAAAAACCCTACCACTCAATGTACCATGAAGCACTAAGAAAGCGATATTGCTTTTCTTCTACCCTCAGTTTCATGCCACTTGCATTTTCTCCATATTTTCATCATTACAGCAAGCAAAATGTTTCATGCCAACCACCCAAATCTGACTGAAGCCACTGTTTGGAAAGTACAAGCCTACCTTCAAAGGCTTTGGAAGCCTTTCACAGACCTGCAAATCAGAATGAAGGTCATTTCTTCTGTAACCTCTAACACACTTCTTTCAAGGATGCCATTAATCTGCACGAACCTCAAGTACTGTGCTCCAGATTCAGGTACCCTTGAACATGTGCAGTGAGCCAGCAGCCTAAGAATTTAATCAAGGGGCAAATTGTAGGGCCAAGGAAATGACAATCAGCTGGTCACCAGAATTTAGAAGGTCCTGCTTTTATGAGATAGCTGCTGCACAAATGAGATTTTCTACATGTGTGTCATGTACATATGAACATGAGCAGTGTCGCAGTGTTACAGCAAGATAACGTGCATTGAAAGTGTGAGCAACTTTTCATTCACATTCTCTTCAAAGGTGACATTCTACCACAAGGCATAGACTTCACCTTCAGTTTTGCAAATATTTCAGATTACACACAAAAATTTTTGGTTAATGGAGTACTTGATGGGGTTCTTGACTTTGACATAAGCTTTGCCAACAAATCCCAGAATTACCATGCAGATTGAAAAATCTTTACTTACGCCCAGAAGTCTTCAACAGTATCAAACTTTGAGATAAGACGAAGATTTGCTTGCCAAGTTTTGCTCTTGTCATTTTTAAAAAACCAGAGTGCCCATCTAAAGAAAAATAAAGTATTAAAAATGTAATTATTAGTATTGTTATATCCAAACTAATTGCAAACCTTAATATATTAACCAGCACAGAGGTCAGTTTTCATCAATAAGCTACACGATAAATTCTGTTCTCAAATACTTTACAGATAACAATATTTGTGTTCACATGACAAGAATCACGACAGACTTGATCTATCCATTTAGGAAAATATTTTAAATATTTTTGGAACTTTACTAAGACTCTAAGCTTCACATGTTCCATTTCTCCTTGCAGCCACTGCTAAACTGCAGTTGCCTACCACAAATAACTGATTATGGTCTAAAACAACAACTATTCAAACCAGAAACACAGCTCCCTGTCCAGTAATTTCCTTGTAAAGGTTACATAAGCTAGTTATATCACTCCAAAGCTATACATGCACATACAAGGAAAGCATACATTCTAAAAGGGAAGCTGCCTTAAGCTTACTAATGGCAGCAATCTTAAACTCCCACGAGTTCATCGTTTCAAGTTCTAAAATCAGCATATATAAAGACAAGACTAAATGAAAAAATCATAATCTCTGAGTACAAATCCCAACACATTATAAACTGAACCTTTCACACAAAGATGCTCTTTCTGGATCTAAAATGCATCATTTAAAAAGCTGGAATGGAATACCTGATAAGGCATTTAACCAAACAAGTTTATTTTTCACTCCAATCACTCCAGTAGTGTTGAAATCATTCAGGTTTGCACTGGAGTAGATTTATATTGTCACAGCAAAGAATTTTAAGTCACCAGATATCAATCCGTTGTTCTGAGACCCTTCCTGACATTCCAAACCTTGTATTACAAGTTTACTCCTTTCCAGTAATAGCCTCCCTACCACTTGTAAAGGAGCGTCACTACCAATTTAATCAAGGCGTTTCAAGGAAATAGAGGAAGTATGGAAGCTGAGAGACAACAAGGAAAATGGGATGCATGCAGCATAGCACTACTCAAAACTTAAGAAAAGAGTAAGGTGTCACCTGGTAAAAGGTTCACTTTGGGGTAGCACCTACCTACCAACACAAAGCACTGGGCATCCCACATTAACTCTCCAGCTGACTTGGAGGAAATTACTTCCTAGCTGGTCTTTTTGAAGCTGTAGGAAGGCTTGGATTTTTCACTAACTTTTAACTACAAGTTTTTACGACTGGCACCTTAAATTACTCAAGTACAAGGCAAGGCTTTCCAGTTCTGCTGGGCAGCAACTTCAGCTCAGTGTCAGACTATTAAAATACACCAGACAAAAGCAGTAAAAGCTCTGCTCATCTCCAACTAAAAGCAAAGCCATGCTCTTTCCAAGTACCTGGCTGCATTTTGAAAATTTGCAAAGACTTGACTTTCAACTTCTGTAACTGCACTATCTGAAAAGACTCTGGATATTAAAAACTGGATCAGATTCTATTTCGTCTGCAACCTCACGGCAAAAATCTTCAAAAAAAACCCCAGAACTCTGAAAATACTCCTAGAAAAAGTAAGGTAAACAAGAACTGCAAAGCCACAGGCATTTTTCTGTCTTTGGTAAAATTAAAATCACGCTTCTGTACTATTTACCTGTTTTGTAGTGGATGTTTAATATACTGTTCAGGGCTGGCAACCTCCTGACTAGGTGCTGGCTCAGTTTTCTCCTCTTCTGCTGGTTGAGGGGGGTTGGGAGTGGTTTCCTGTTTGAAGAAAGGAGTTATTAATACATTCCTTCTCAGTTTTTATTGAAGTGATTTTGTTCTTTGAAGTAACTTTAAGAAGGCTGAAGGCAAGAGTTCCTACAATTAATTTTGATTAGAGGGCCTAAATCACATCATGGAAGCATAATTTGTATCCCTTTATTCTTCAACATCTGAACAGGCCCTACAATAAATCCTAACTGCAGGAAAATTCACATTTTGCTGTTCAGTGATTTGCTTCCTATGTCATTTGTTTCCAGAATGGTTTATTTACATACTTGTCTGACTTTGAAACAGTTTTGAGAGTTACTTCAGAAATATACAATATACTACGTTATCCAGGAGATGCACATCTAAAATAAATTTAGAGAGTAATAATTTCAGAAGGAAAATTATTTTTAATTAGTTTCTGACAAAGTATTACTGGAAACAGGTGTACAATCGCTGTTATTTAGAAAAATCTATTACAAGTAGAAGATAGACCTATTTGTCTGAGGTCTGGAATCCACTATTGAAAGCAGATAGAAGCCAAGCCAGTTTGTAGTTATCTTTGTATTTGCAACATCATCACCAACCAAACAGCAGAATTTAAACATGCATAGGTTCTCAAATTTCAAAATGAAATAAATGTAATTACTGGTTTAGCACAGATTAGACTGATCCCAAGTGTTATTTTTTCAACTTCCTAGTGTTTTTTTCAAATCTCTAGTTTTCAACAGTGATAGAAATGTTAAAGATAATTAAATGAAAAATAGTAAAATATATTCTCTTTGCATGCAAACTCCCTCAGGCTCATCATTCAGTTCGAGAAGCCACTGTGTCAGGTTTGAAATTCTAATGCCATTCCTTCAAACCAGGGCACACAAAGGTTTATTGTGAGGCCAAGTGTCCCTGCCAGTTACCATCATCTCTCCCTAATCTAGAAAAAAAATCACAGAAACATGGAATGAGGACTATAGCTCATTCCCTACAGCTAACACAAAAATGCCTATAGAGCTGACCCCATGAAAGAAAAACCACTTCAGTAATACAAACAAAAGCTAACTACAGCAGACCCAAGGACTCCAGACACTTCTAAATGCGGCAATGCAAAAGTAGTATTTAAGAAGTAATTTAAACTTTGTGGTCTTAAGAGAACAAATTACCATAGGGGTGGATTAAGTAATGGTAAGTCATTTAATTAATGGAACAGTTTACTCCAGGCTTCCACACAACTCAGTTTATCATCACACCAAAGCTGCTGAAAAAAAGTGGAATGGATTGGAAGTGATAACACTGTTCAATCTTCACAGACCCAGCTGGTAAGCTCTTCTGATAACACTTTAAGATCTGCCTTAACAGGGATTTTCTTTCCATTATCAACATATTTAGCATTATTAACCATGATATGTTTTACATCAGAGAAGTTACTCTTTTATAATCGAAAATAATGAAGTATGCTTTAGTTTACCAGCTCACCTAGAAAAGCACCTCGGTTCAAAAGCTGGTTTACATCACATTTCAAACACTTCCACATGCACCAATGTCCACTGCAAAGAGACTGAAGCGTGAAGGCCTAACAAGAGCACTAGGGCAGTGCTTTGATTTACAGAGTACAAGGGCCATATTCCTGCCTCTTAATAAAACTAAATGCTTTCTGAAGATTACGCAAAGGGATCATCACTAGCAAACCCACGGAAAAACAGTGTCGAACAATCTGGCATACCTCCTCCAGTGTAATACTGTAAAAAGCTAAACATATTTTCAAAAAACTTACTATGTCCTTCAAATTCTATTTAGAATAAAATTTCACGCAACCACCCCACTGAACAAATTAAGTTAGTCGATACACGAAAGCTGTAGAATACACCAAGGAAGCACTTCAATATTTCCTTCTTTGATTTATCATCTCTGTTGAGTTACAAAAAGCCAAGCACAGACAACTAAAGTTTGTTGCGCCTTCAAGGACTTCTAACTAGAAGATTCAGAAAAATTACATGTGCAAATACAGCTACCATACAAGAAAAGTCTTGCTGACATTTTGGAACAGCACTAGGTTTTGCGCTAAAGCTTGCTTTCATTCGCAGTACTCTGCAGTTGTAACATTTAATATTTACAACTGATTTACAAGTGCTATTACACTAGAATTTTTAGAAATAGACTCATTCCTGCTGAATGCAGACTATCTTTCAAAAATAATTCCAGTTGAAAATTTTATTCATGTTTGCTCAGCAACTAGCTCTCAATACACAAAGGGCTAATACTAAAGTCTACCTGTCACTCTTCCAGAAGTGTCATAACTACATAAACTGGAACAATCAATACAAAGCCACTGAGCACATGCAGGGCTGTGCTGTTTCATAACTTTCAATGCAAGACAACATCAGAAAGGATTAAGGTAGCACATCCAGATAAAAAAAAAAAAAAAAAAAAAAAGGCAATGAGCCTCAATACCTGCCTAGTACATCAACAGTCCCCCTCCACACAATTGCAAATGAAAGACATCTGACTCAGCACATTTTAGTTAAGCCACAACAATAACAAGTCCCTTTAGATATTTCGAAAGCTACAAAGCACTAATGAAACTCAGACTAACCATTATTTCAAGCTCCTGTCCAAAAACAGAACGTGACAGCTCACCTCCAAGGCCCAGCTAACTATGACCTTGACTCAGGACTGTGCCACTCCTCTTCAAAAACTAACCCAGCCAGAACAGACTTTTTTTTTTTTTTTTAACACCAGGCTGCCCCATCAAGGACAGGTACAGCTCTACACGCCAGGTGTAAAGTTGGAAGCAGAGCTTATTATCATAAAACAGTTTTCTAGCTGGTCTCAGACAGAAGCCTAAAGCAAGCGGTTTTTACTTCCTTATATTTCCTACAGCCATCAAGGAAAACAAAAAGAAATATTTTCATTTTTGGTTTGTTAATCATTATCAGCTCTTATTTCCTTTCATCTTACCTTTATCTCACTCTTCTGACTATGAAACTGAAGTGTTTGCATATGAAAGCACTTTTCATTATTAGTCAAATAGGAAATATGTAACTTCACTAATTGTCACTCAAAGTCCATTCCTGGTATCCAATCAATTGTACAGGAAGTTATACAGAATTCTATTCTATAGATACTACATGAACTAATGTTACACTGTCCACATTTTACCAATTCACACCTTGAAACCTTAAAATTGCAACACTATTAACCTAAAGTCAGACTAACTCCACCAGTAGTTTCTGGACTACTAAATTTAAAATCCTTCTTAATACTTAACTATTGCTCGCAACTAATGCATTCTTTAACCTAAAATTGACTTTGCATCTCGAACTAAACTAAGGAACTATTTGGTTTGCTGCTTCTAAAACATATGTAATAAAATACGGTAGTATTACCAGATAAACTGGAAAGCTTCATATGGCCAATCCCACTTCCCATACAGGACAGCACATAATTAAAAGTGACATTTATTCCCTACCCACGTGGTTTTTGATGTAGGAATCAGCTTGCAAAAGTCCATGAAGCATCTGCCTACTCAGCATTTAATGACTGTGAGCATCTGCACGTTACTTGGATTCCGACACTTGCCGATTTAATTGGTGCTATTTACTCTTTCTCCACAGCACATAATGACCAACATATCAAAGGAAGGTGTGCATGTCACCAGGACAGGAAACAAATAGCATTTACAGTAAAAACTGCCTCATCAGGTTTGTCTATTGAAGAGAACAACAAGCTTGACTGGGTTTTACCAAGGGTTTTCAGATGCTGCCCAGACCACGTTCACGTCATTAATTGCCCACGGAAGTTGTTCAGCAAGACCAGTTGAGGGAACGCAACATTAATTGCCTAAAAGGATGTAACCCAGAACTATTATGCGCTCTTGGTGAAGGCTAAGAGAATTAAGTGGGGGAAGAGGTTTCCAAAGTCTTCTTGCACTAAACCAAAATAAGTCACATTCCAGAGCTTTCACTTTCTCATTTAGGGTTTACAGCAGAATGAGAAACATGCATGTCCCAGTTACCTCATGTATAGGGAAAAACATAACCACTGTCTGCTGGTTCTTCTGCTTCTTACACATAGCTCCTGCTATGCTACAGTCGGGATAACAATTCACAAGACCCAAAATCAAGAGCTATTTATTTAAAAATATTCTGGACGGAATAGAAAGGATTAAAGGCCACCCAACACACAAGTATTGTGTTCTGTAAGAAAACAAAGAAAGTGACGATCTGATACCCAACTCTGAGGAATGAGCATACAGCAGTAAAAACTACCAGTGAGTGGTGTGTGTAAGAGCAACTGGAAAAGAGGTACTAATAAGCACCTGTTACCAATTTAACAGTGTGAAGTAGACTCCCAGACACCAGGACAGAGGAAAGATTCCTAGATGTGACATAACAAGGCCTAATACAGAGCAGCTACCCTAACTGCACACAGCATCATTTAGAACACCACAGATTTTCAGATAGAACACAAATGGTAGAACCTGATTTTAACTGAGTGACATCCCCTCAATTTACAACTGAAGTGCAACACACGTACATGAGTACAGGAACAAAAGACTTAAATAAAAAAGTCAGAGGTTTTATAGTAAACATCACCTCAGCTTTAAAAGACACAAAGAATATTTCTAGCCCTTTTGACTTCTGAAAAATGAGTTACATACACTTGAACATACCCATTTAACTCACAACCCCCTGACTAGCATTACCAAACAAGTTACAAGGAATATCAAGAAACTTCAATATCTTCGTGATTTTGTAGCTGCCCCTTGTGCTAAGCCCCCTCATCCCAGCAAGCACTCTGCTGCCGCCTCTGCTACTGGAACACAGAATCTATCCACTTTGCACATCTAAATTTTTTTTAGTTCTAAGGCACTCGGACAAGGAAATAAGAACTTCCCAAAATGCTGAGGTGAGCAGTTCAGATGACTCAAAGGACAAAAAACCCTCTAATCTCCCCACACACCTCTACATGAAGCCACTCCAAATTTCCATGAGTATACTGAGTCACTGGTACAACCAAGCACAGAATTTTCTATCAGATGAAAAATTAGAAACATTCCATTTTCAGGAAAGAATTCAAAACAACATATAATGTCAGTGGTCAAAAGGTGAGTCTTCAAACAAAAAGTGCTGGACATACTACTGGTATGCCTGATGATTGTAAAGGATGCAATACACACAAGCTACTTTGATAAACAGCACTTCAAAAGTGAAAGAAAAATTTAGTTAAGGAAAAAGTTGCATTAATTCACTTTTAAAGTCTGCACTTTTCTTCCTCAATGCCAGCTCTCTACAAAATCCCTTATTTGATTCTCCCCTCTATCCCCTAAAATTCAAACTAATTTTTACTTTACAGAGCTGCCAAAAGGGGTACATTTTCTCATCAAAGTTTCCAATGTACCTCCACACCTGTAGGTACTATTGGTAAATGAAACATAGCTCAGTCTCATATGCTATTTTTATGCATTACCTTGAAATTAGCTTGGTATTTTATATGCTGTATGAAATGTAATTTTTCAAGATTGCTTTTAAAAAAATATTTATCTCAAAAGATTTAAGTTGTCCAACATACTCCTCCTCTCAGAGGAGGTTTTGTATTCAGACAAATGTAATTTACAAAAGCTTAGGACAGATATTCTCAATTATTAAACAGCATGACAGATACATCTATCCTGTATCATTTCAGAAAAATGGAATGAGCAAGCAGCTGTGTTCACAATGCTGCAGCTCAGTGCTGCACTGACTTCAACCACAGCAGGTCACCAACTATTACAGCAGAAACATCCAGCAAAAGAGCAAGTCTAAAGTTAACACTGAACTTACATGCTGTCTGCAAATAACACAAAAGAAATACCTTTCAGCCCACCTTGAATTTTAGGAGCTATTTGAACTTTCCAGAATTTCAAGGCCTTACACCACTATATAAACCCTTGAGATAAGTTTCATTTAAAATAAGTTTTGAGTCCCACCTACTGATAATTAGCTGCTTAAACAAGTATTTTTTCAAATTCTAGGTAACTGAAATTTGATCCTTGTATCCTAAAGTGTGGAGTTAAATTCCCAAGAATTGCACTTATAACAATAACTTCCATTAAGCAAAAATATATTAAAAGAACCATGACGCCCATTTCCAATTTGAATGATGAAGGATCAGATTTACATGCACCTAAAAGTTACAGGCAGCTACAATTTAAAGTCACCTTTGGCAAACTACTATTTACTAAAGCATTACTACTGGTTTTTTTTGTTTACTTCGTGGACTTTTGCAGAGTGTTATCTGATCACATTTAATCCTCAAAGGTTACAGTGAGAGCACTTGAACAGGAAACACTCCTGCATATTCTCACAAATCTAGAATATTCTTAAGAGAAGAAATCTGGATAGCATGAGAAAAAAATGAGTTTTAACCTGTCAGTGTTGCAAAGGGTTAAGTCTACCCTGCAGTGGAGAAGTAAAGCCCCATGCAGTAGGTCTGTATTTTCTTAGAATAATCATCCTTTTCTTAGCTTCCATGGAACTCTCTACAGAACTTCAAACTTCATATTTGTGAAGAGTTTGAAGAATTTTTCAAGCTTCTTAACAATTTGAAAGCATAGAAGTAACTAGAAGCAAGGATTTTAGTAGGAGCCTACTTTAAAAAAAAAAACAACAAACAAACAAACCCACACTCAGTCATATTTTGCATTTCCCAATACACATTTTTACACCAGGGAAGCATCACAGATGACATCTCTAGAAACTCATGTCCAGATTTTGAAGGTCAGGAACAGCAAGGCTTCCCTATGATCAAGAGGTAATCCTAACCACACATGCAATTAAATTGTTCTAGTGGAAAACACACAGCATTTCCGTGACATTGCGCATCCCTGACCTCGGTCACTACGAAAGTCTAACTCTAAGCTTAGGGGGGAGAAGTGAGCCACCTAAAAGGGCAATAAACAAAAACTTTATTATTTACTTCAATTTGAAAACTAGCAAGCACAGCTGATATCTGACTCCTGAAGTCAAACATCCTTCAGCTACAGCAGAACACTGAACAACTGCATTGCTCGAACAGTTGTGTTGCCCCATCTTCCACTTCTACTGGCTCAGCGTGACTGCTCGTGGTGAGCTGGATCTGGGAAACCAATCCTGCTGGGAAACAGGGCGGTAAGATCAATTGTTTACTTTTGGCTAAGTTAGGGCCCCCGATCTACCTAAACGTGCAGCTTAACACTGATGGATAAACAATGCAGAAAGTGATGCAAAGACAGGCTTGTGCCAGCAGCACGGTGCAGACAGCACCACACAGCCAGGCCTTTAGAGTAACTTCAATTTCTAGTGGCTCTGAATACTAGAAATTATTTATCATAATTCCTGCTAAGTTTAACAGCCATAACAGAGCACTGCACTGAGAGGAAGATCTTATCTTCAGGTACACGGGCTACAGCTCAGGAAGATTGGCCTTTGGATGGCAAAACAACTGTGGCTGGAGAACACGGGAAGGGTACTGCTGGTGGTCTGTCTTCCTGTATTAATAACTGACATTCTTCCTGTTCAGAAGTGCTGCCAAGGAATTTATAAATAATGACCAACTTAAATCTCTTCCTCGTAGGTAAAATTTTCTTTCTTTTATTCGCAGATTACAACTATCAAGAGAAGAACTAATGTCCCTTACACAGAGAGGTAAGGTTAATCTTTATTTAAACCCAGTGATTTTCAAACTGAAGCAGTTTTTGTCTAAATGTTAGAAAGCACCTCCAAAAAATGGACTGGCTATTTAACCACAGGCGGTAAGTGCAGCAGCAAGAAACCAACCTTCGCTAGCTGTGTTTTCTTGAAACCCTAACACCCAGCTTTCTGCTGTCTACTCCTCATGATACACAATCATGTGGGATTAGAATAACAACTATACTTGGATCACTTCCAGATGCTTCAGCTCATTATGGAAGCACAGGCTGGGGGCAACGTTTATAAGACAGAGCACAGTACCACGAACATAATTTAATACCTGGAAAAAGAAGGAATTATTTAATTATCATGAAGTGTATATATAACATATATATGTATATATATAAACTTGAATAAAAATATAACTTCGATCCAGAAGGATGACACAACCTGAAAAGGGCAATTCAGTCTACTGAGGCTCAGCAGGCGCGCTGCCGCTCCGGTTGCCCCAACAGCGCGCCTGGGACTGACCGACCCTTCGCTGCCTCCCCGCGGGGCCCCTCGGTCCCTGTGTGTGCCGCTCCGGCAGGAGCCGCCCCGCGGTTCCCGGCCGGCCGCGGCGGCGGGAACCAACATGGCCACCCCCACCGCGCCACATGCGCCGGCCGGCCCGGGCGGCCGCCGGGCCCACACACAATGGGCGCCGCCGGGCCGCCCAACCCGCTCCAGGCGGGCCCTCCCGGAGCCGCCGCCGCACTCCCCGCACCAGGGCGGCGGTGCCGGCACAGCCATGGCCCCGGCTCCGCCGCCCCCTCCCCCGCCCCGGGCCCGGCCCTGGCGAGCGTGCGCTCCTCGCCGGCCTCCCCGGCCACCCGCCCGCCCCGCCAGGCGCCCGCCGCGGCCGGCGGCGCGACGGCTCTAGAAGGAAGAGGAGGAGAAGAAGGAGAAGAAGAAAGTGGAGGACGCGGATGGGGCAGGAGAAAGGCGAGGGGCGGGCGTGCGGGAAGAGGGAGCGCGGCACTCACCGGCTCCACCGCCGCCATCTTACAGCGCTCGGATCGCCGACGCGCCGCGAGGCGGGGCGGGGGCGGGTAAAGGCCGCGGGCCGCACCCGATTGGCCGCCCGACGGTCACGTGGCGCCGGCGGCCGTTTGGGGCGCGATGCCCGCCGGGAGGTGTAGTCCCCGGGGCGCGGGGGGGACGACGGGAAGCCCTCCCGCTCCCGCCCGGGCAGGAAGGGGCGGGCGGCCATGGGGTGGCGCCCCCTGGCGGCGGCGCCGGCACCGCCCGCCCTCGGGGAGCGCCGGAGCCGCCGGAGCGCTCGGGGCTTCCCGGGATTCACATTCCCCTCCACCACCCCACCCCATCCCGGACACATCGGGAACGGGCCCAATGGGATTGTCTGGGGTGGCTCGTGAGAAGTGGTTTTAGCTGCCCGGTTGTTCCCCCGGGAAAAGACACCGGCACAGTAGAACTTTGGCTCAGCGCAGACGGGCACGGTGTTTCGGGTCACGCGCTCTGTTTGTCTCCTTGAATTTGATATTTTGCCGATTCCACACTTTAATTGACTTTGTCACTCCGGGGACACGGTCGGTGACCTTGGCTCACCAGGCAGAAAAAAGTAACAAACAGGAAATTCCGCTTCTCCCCGAACCTGATGGACAGGAGGTACCTGCGTTTTGGTGTGGGGAATGACATCGCATCCAAGCAGTGAGATTGCCCGTGTCTGAGTGCGGTCACATCCCTGGCAGGGAGGTACGGGACAGCAAAGAACGAAGCCAGGAGGTAGGATGCCTTCCACGCATGGGGAAGCAGGAGTTTGTAGGACAAGGAAAAAGTGAGAAGCACTTCCAAGAATAACAGAATCAATTAGGTTGGAAAAGACCTCTGAGATCATCAAGTTCAATTTATAACTGAACACCACGCTGTCACCTAGGCCGTGGCACCAAGTGCCACGTCCACTCTTTCCTTAAACACCTCAAGGACAATGACTCCACCACCTCCCTGGGCAGCCCATTCCAATGTCTAATGACGCCTTCTGTGAAGAAATTCCTCCTGATGTCCAACTAGAACTAGAACTAGCTCCTGGTGTAGCTTGAGGCAATGTTCTCTTGGTCTGTCTCTTGTTGCCTCAAAGAAGAGAATGACCCCCACCTGGCTACAACCTCCTTTCAGGTTGTTGTTGTATCTCTTCCCCACACTTCCCCAAATCAGTGGGAAGCCGTTGGCAAAGGTAAAATCACATAATGGTTTCTGTTGGGAAAGACCTTTAAGATCGAGTCCAACAGTTAACACAGCACCACCCAGCCCACTCTTAAACCATATCCATAAGCACCACATCCACATGTTTTCTGAACACTTCCCGGAAGGGTGATTCTACCACTCCCCTGGGCAACCTGTTAAACCAGGTAATCCCAGCCATGGAATTCATTTCAGCGTCATGATTTGATTTTTGTTTGACAAAGGCAGAGGGTTCAATAAAGTAATATTTTACCTGCCACCTCACATCTCTAAAGAAAAACAAAACAAATTTATATTTAAGTTCTTAACCTTTTATAATAATAAGTACCATAACAGTTTTCAAAGTGAAAGAACAGGGACATGTCTTTATCCCAGCTATAAAACAGAAATTGAGGAAGAAAATATTTCTCCCTAAACAGTATAATGTTAAATCATGTTATGACGGCAAAATAAGAACATAATCTATTACATTTGTACTTTCAGAAAGTACATCAAGACATGCAGAAGCTTTTTTTTTTGTCCAGTGATATACTGTTCATTTTACCCATTTTATAAAATTTAGTTCCTGCTAACTCTTTATAGGCTTTTTAATGTGAATAGAGTAATTAATAGGTATTCCTATTTATTTCCCTAATATGCTGCCAGATGGATCTGATATTCCATTTTATTTGTTTGGCAGCCATGCACATTCTTTGCTTGTTTAAATCCTGCCTTTAAGTCTCTTAACATAAATAAAGATAATCCACCCAGAATCTTCTTCCTCCCTGATCATTTTTTCTTCAGATTCTTCGGTGTTTAACTTTCTATTTATATTCTCAACAAACCAAGTGCAGAGACCTAAATTTTATAGCCCTGAATGCCATTTTACTGAGAACTGTAAATGAGCGATAACCACCAAATCAGTGAATGTCATATAGCATTTGGCTATTTCATTTTTCTGATGCAACACAGGGCTAACAGCATGAAGTCCCCTATAAGGCAGCTATTCTTATTAACAACATCTAATTAGGTAGACGAATATAGTACCACTGAGTTCAGAACATGGCCTACCTTACTGCCATGCAAATAGGAAGGAAGCGTGTGTCATGATTTGGTGTATGTTTTTCTTTTGAACTCTTGAGTTACAGAGGCACAAAGCCTCCAAAGATGACATCAGAAGTTATCCAACAACTTACAGTAGCAATGAGAGGATTATGAGCCACTATAATCTTTTCTTCAAGTCACTAATGCACATAATAAAAAAGATGCTCAGAAGTGATGTGGCTGCCTTGCAAGTGATATCATCTCCAAACTACAATGAAATTTAAGATAGAAGGCAAAGAGGAATCATCAATACAACCAGAAAATCCACACCCCCCCCTTGAAGTTATAGTGGAAAAAGAGAAGGGGCTGAAGTAAAGAAATGCTGAATATCTCATCTTCAGTAATCCTCATACACTTCAGGGATTTATCAGTTTCCAGTGTGAATTTAAGTAGTTGTTAGGAGCATCTGCTTCATTCTGCAAAGTGTGGCATCCAAGTCAGAGGTGTGCAAGTATAAGCTCTAATTGAACTGCAGGCCTGTATTGCACAGGTTTGAGTGGAAATGGAGGGGGCCCTCGCTTCAGTGAGTTAGAATCTCTGCACTTTATGTGATTAAAAATCTGATCATCTTAATTTGATTTTGAAACCTGAAAGTAAAAAGAATTTTTAATGTCTCACAGTATTGTCCACGATATCCAAAGTGGAAATAAAATACTGACCGTATTTTACTACTTTAAAGTCTACCTTTTACGGTCTTGACTCTAATGACACAGAGTAAAATCTCTGTTGGTATCAGTAACATTCCTGTTGAATTCACTGGACCAGAACTTCACTCCATGATTTTTATTGTGTTTCCATAGTAAAGAATAAAATTTTTCACCACCTCAAGACACATTTATGGATTCTTTCAACTATTACAAACAGTGGAGTTTCTCTCTTTAAAGCTTGCAACTTATTGGTTAAACAGGAATGCTTTTTATAAAACATCATTTTGTTTACAAAGATGCAGCACGTTTTCCTTGGATCTTGTCCGATTATAAAACAACCAGTTTCATATGCGTATCTTGGAAAATGCCAAGCTTCTTGGATAGCGGAAGAGTGCTCTTGAATGCAGAGAGAACCATTCTTAAATCACAGCAGTAATTTTCATGTGCTGTATTAATACAGATGCTTCAAGAGGCAGTGCAACTTGAACAATCAAAACAAAAGAATGTGCAGGATCTTCCTTTTCACCATAGCTAAAGCATGCTTGGAATTAGCTTTAAGTATGCATGCTGCAGCCTGGACTGTGGCTGGAGTGGGCCTTTCAGCAGTCTAGTTTGCATCTGCACCAATGGAAGGAAAAAGAGTGATGCAGGGGCTTAAAATATATTCCAATGCCTTTAGACTTACAGAATTGCACTTAACCTGAAATCCTTTAAGAGGAAAAATGGAGACAGGTATTTCTTTAATGCACCTCTGTTCATTTACAAAGGGTGTTTAAAAAGACTTTTTTTTTCCCCCCTCTGCGGGGGGGGAAGACTATTTTGCTTTGACCTCAGGTTTGTCTTTTGCTCTGGGTAATGTTTCCTACAGGGCTGTCTTCTTACTTTTTAAGATGACGCTACATATATTTTTGTGGCCATCTTTGAGACATTTGTCTTTGCGTTTGTGATGGTTTTGCAGGTGCTCTTTTTTTACATGCCCATACAGACACACACAACCTACGTATCTGTTGCATTTGATAGGAGAATCTCGGTAAGTGCCAAGCCACAACAGTGCACATTTGCATCTGGTCTGGCTCCTGGGTGGTATTTTTGCATTGTTTCAGCTATCAATGAACAAAGAGGCATTTAATTGTGTCTTCAATGAGCCTGAACAGAAGACAGCTACAATACCCAGGAGCTTCACTGGGAAATTGGGATTGCCCAGCCCCCACTGCTGCACTGTAGAGAAGCAAAGACGGGGACCCCGAGCTAAGGCACTCTCTTAATTAAGTAATGTCAAATTCAGTGGCCATTTTCCTCCTAAGCAGCAGCTGTCTCAGCTGCCAGCTGCTCTGGTTCTTTTGCAGCAGCCATCTGACCCATGAGACATCGCTGACCTCTCCTTCTGCCCTTGTTTGCTCGCCTTACGCACTCCCAGCCTTGCATCACTTTGGAGGAGTTGGGAGGACAGCAGGAATACAGCATGGACATAAATCAAGGATCGTGAATGGGCTATAAAATTTCTGACTCCTGTGCCTCTCTGTGCATTTGTCTGTGACACGGGGGGACGGGCAGCTAGAAAGTGTCATGAAAAGCCTGACAGAGAAAAAAGAGCTCTACTCAGGGAAGGTCACAGCAAAGATCAGTGAACTTCCCCAGTGAGAATGAGTGTGCCACCAGATAATGGGAAGTGGCAGTGGATGGACCTCCAGGAGGTATTAGTTGGTTCACTAAGTAAATCAGAAAATCAAGGCCAAAGTGGAAAACAAAAGCACTGCAATACCACAGGAACCACATAATTTTTACTGTGGGGATGATGATATAGGGCTGTTTAAAAATGATCTCAAATCTTCCAGAGTTTGTTATTCTAGATTGATCAGCAATTGCAGTCGTGTTCTTTCCAGTGACTGAGGAGGACAAGTACGCAAGTTTGCTAATCCCACAATCAGGGAGCTCACAGTTCTTTAAATTACATATATTTTTTAATTGTTTAATTAATACAGGTATCCTTGACTTTTCTAAGGAAGCAGGGAAACACCTTGGTTTTAATTTGCACTTTAGAAATGGAGCAAATAAATGAAACTGAGTAACAAAGAGAACCTTGTCTACTACTTAGAGCAGGAATCCTCTTGTTTCCTAACCCGCATCATTGTCAACCGCTGCAAAATGAGCACAAACATATACTGACATTGTCCCAACAAGGATACTGGAAGACAAAAATAGGAATATAGTGTGAAGTTATACCCAGATATGAATTTAAACGTGAATTAGATACTCATAAAATTTAGTAAAGTGTCCTAAATTATTAATAATGGTTATACTGAAATCTCATGGAGATGCAGGTGATGCCATTTGAGCAGAAAGCACTGAACTAGATCAACCAGTACGCTTCAGGTTTTTTATATCACGTCAGTGTCACCAAGTACTTGCAAACCCTGCTTAACCAGGTAAACAATGTCTGCAACTCCTTAGGGTTCTTTAAGTGGCACTAAGAGGCAACTAAAGTGCACAAACGTACCTCTCCTGCATTGCTTGGTAGCTTTCTTTGTTGGTTACTTGGAAAAGGAGCACTAATTTTTCACAGTACAATACCTGCTAGCAACATGGGTCATTTAAGAGTGATTCTGCCAGTTCAGTAACATTTTGCTTTAAGAAGATTAAACTAAGAACTTAATAATGTGCCCTTTAAAGATATTTGATGATGTTGGTCGGCAGCTGGTTGCGTGTCTTCAGAATTTGGACATAAATGCTCTCGTGGCATGAGCTGAGTGAGTCAGTCTGTAGCTGTTTTCACTCGGTGAAGAAAATAATAGTTGCAATCTTTGCATTTTGCAAGCATCCCAGAAACATTTCCTAATTCACTGTTACAGTGAATTCACTCCTTCTACGAATGGTAAGCTGACACAAGTATTATCAGTATTAGAGAAATGAAGGTGAAAAATATCAGAAATACAGGTGTCCACCTGCAACTACGTCTCAGTAATAGCACGGCATCAAATTCCTTCAGTTATTTGACCATGCTAGTGAAAGTGCTTATCACACAGCAAACCAGGATCAGATCCTTTATCTGTTGCCGTGGTCCTGTAGTCAGCAGGGCTACTTAGCCACTTTTTGCCAATTAACACTGTCATAAACTATCAAGTATATTCATATGAATACACTTATTCTGACAAAAGAATAAAACGTATGCTTTTCTTTTATGGAAAAGTAGAATTTTCACTTAACATCTAAGTCTAAGAGATAAAGAACTTTTTTTATTATTATTTATTAAAGATGGGGCCAGAAGACCACAGGGAATAAAACAATGGCAGGAAATACTGAGATTATAGTTTGGATTTTGAATCACAGTTTCTGGGTAGTTATCCGCATTCCAGGAAATCAAGAGAATATTTTGTGTATTAAGATCAGAAAAAGGACTGGTGTACTTTCATTGAAGTCAGTGTCATTGAAGCAGGAAAAACTTCTTCATGGAAAGGGTTGTAAAGCATTGAAACAGGGTGCCTAGGGAAGTGATAGAGTCACCCTCCCTGGAAGTGCTCAAAAACCAAGTAGATATGGCACTTGAGGACATAGTTTAGTGGTGCTACACTGACAGTTGGGCTTGATGATATTAAAGGTCTTTTCTGTACCGACACTAGGTTTGACAACAATAATCAGAGAACATAAGCACAGTCAGTTTTATAGGCACAGGTAGTATCTTTTTTCCCAACCAATCCATGTAAATATGAGAAATGTAATGTGTGGGTCAATCATACTTATTTTTATAACAGATCATTGGTATCTAATCTTTCTCTTTCCAGGAAGAAAATCAAGTGTCCTTCCTGTGACAATGCCACTGTGACTCTGCAGCCTATTTTTCTAATTTTAGTTACTGCCCTACTGAATGTTGAATTTGTGATGGTTTTACCTGGGCTAAAAATAGGGTGGAAGAATTGTTATAAACCGTAGAGACAGCCCTACAAACCAACACTCCATAATAAAGAAGATATGCTTGGAAAATTTCTGGCATAGCCTCACTGATGAAAACCACAACAAGTTTTTCAGAGAATCACAGAATTCTTAGGGTTGGGAGGGACCTCTGGAGATCCTGTAGTGCAAAGCCCTGCCGAGGCAGGGTTACCTGGAGCAGGTGACACAGGAACTCACCCAGGTGGGTTTTGAATGTCTGCAGAGAGGGAGACTCCAGGGCCTCCCTGGGCAGGCTGTTCTAGTGCTCTGCCACCCTCAGTGGAAACAAGTTCTTCCTCATGCTGAGGTGGAACTTCTCGTGTTTTAGTTCATGGCCATTGCTCCTCGTCCCGTCGCAGGGCACCACTGAAAAGTCTGGCGCCATCCTCCTGGCACCCCCACCTTTGAGATACTTAATGAGATCCGCTCTCCCTCTTTTCTTCTCCAGACTAAACATCCTCCTAAACACCCTCTTCGCTGCGAGGCTGGCGAGGTGCTGGCGCAGAGAAGCTGCGGACTCCCTGCGGAGCGTCCAAAGGCCAGGCTGGCGGGGCTTTGAGCCCTCACACCCTCCTCCCTCACCCTCCCTCACCGCTCTCCCTCCCTCCCTCTCGCCCCAGCCGGCGGCAGCTCCGGGCGGCGGCTCCTCCCCCGTGGCCGCCCGGCAGCATGGCGGCGGCGGTGGAGACCCGCAGAGTCTGCGAGACCGCCGGCTGCAGCAGCGAGGCCAAGCTCCAGTGCCCCACCTGCCTCAAGCTGGGCATCCAGGGCTCCTACTTCTGCTCCCAGGTGAGGTTTTCCCCCGGCTCCAGCTCCGGGCGTGCGGCGGGGCGCAGGATCCAGCTCCCCCGCGCCGGCTCCCAGCCGCCCGGGCCCGGCCCCGGCGTGCCCGGCTCTGCCTCCCTGCCCGCCCGGGCCTGGCCAACCCCGGGCGGGAGGGTCCGGGCGGGGACCCCGCACGAAGTTCCCTCCTCGGCTCCCCGGTTGTTGGAGCAGGGGGTGCCGGGCCGGCGGCCCCGGGCGGGGCGAGAGCCCCGTCGCTCCTCGTGGCCGCGGGCGATGCGGGACTGGAGCGGGCTGAAGAGCGGCCGGGGCGTTCGTGAGAGGGGGCACGTGTGTTTCTCCGCCTGGAGGGGTGGGTGGTCCCCGTGCCCCCCCTTAAAAATAAGGGCTTAGTGGGACAAAGTGAGACGTGCTCATCAAATTCCAGCGGGTGCGCGTCTGTGTCTGCATCAGCTCTGGCGCTGGAGTTGCTCGGCTTTGATAGACACCGGGAGACTTGTTGCTCTGAAAACAGATTTAAAATTATGAGGTTTTAGGAAAACGATTTGATACTCTTCCTTCTTTTTCTTTAATTCCCTTTTCTTTCTTCCTTTTTTTTTTTTTTTAATATATGTTTTTTGATGTTTTACCTTAAGGGTGCCAAACAGGGAGGTTCAGGTTAGGCCACACGTCATACAACCACCGGTTCCCACGTGTAAATCAGAGAATTAAATGTATTCTGCAGGCCTCGGCCATCCTCACCTATTACCACAGTGGTAATGGAGTGTGGTCCTTAAATAGAGAGAACTGTCTTATGACTGTTGAGTGGCGTTTTTGGTTTGTGGGTGGTATTTTCGGGTTTTTTTATTAACTTTAAAATGCGCAGTAATACATGGCCTAATCCTTTGAACTTTATGTATGTGTAATTTCTGTCTAAATCAGTGAGGACACATATTTAATTCAGAGATTACCGCTGACCTTCCTTGTCACAATTATAACTCAGGGTAAAATCACTGAAGTTTTGTAGATAAACATAAGAAAATCATTCAGTCACATTAACTAGATTAATTTATTACTTTGGCAGGGTTTTCTTCTGAGTTCGGGTGTAAACTGATAGTTATGGTTTGCATAGAACTAAGGGAAAACTTCCCACGTGCATGTGACACACTCACTGCACAGTTTCTGGTACTTTCCCCTGAAGTCTCTGTGCCATATGCTGGGAGTCAATGCCAAATTAGATCGACTGCAACTGAAAGTTGCTCTGACGATTCTGTATTTCTAGTTCCCATGTGGTGCTTGTAGTTGGCTTGGAGGATTTGCTCTGCATTTTACTACCCGTTTTGATGTCTGATATAAAACTCATCATAATGCATCTTCAGCATATACAAATGTTAGTTGGTGATGACAAAACTATTTTTTAACAGACCAAACAGGGCAGTGTGAAGAGCTCTAGTTACATCTTTACTCGCCTCTTTCCCATCCCCAAATCAGCTAATTTCATACAGGATGCAGAGATTTTTGTTATCTGTATACTAGGTTTAATTCCTTTGAAATATCTGCTACTGTTGTAAGGTAAAAGTGGAATTACCTGAAATATTTATTGGCTTGTTAAAATAGGCTGCTGGATAACTGACTACATGCTTGTAAAGCCGTCCTGCCTAGAAAATAAAATACTGAACTGGGAATCCCACTTCTGAGTGACCTTGGGTGTGTTGTTCCTCCTTAATCAGTAAAGTAGGTAAGCACATGGAAGGTGCTTTGAAGGTTTTGGGGCGACGTGGTACAGAAGAGAGAAGGAAATTAACAGCAGTGTGTTTAAAGACAGGAAAGAAACGTCATGCACTGAGAGAAGAGTGCCCATGTTCAGCCTGTAGCAAGGACCCTTGGCACCATCTTAGTACCTTCTGTGGGGCTCAGCACGGGGCTGCCCTGAGGTTCCAGCTCTCCTCATCCATCATCTGGTGCGTGCCATGAAGGAGTCTCGGGCAGTCCTCCACTGGTGTCTGTTGAGCACGGGCAGGAGGGGTAGGTGAGGTGCTGCTGACGACCTGGCTGCCTGCTCAGATAAGCACATGACAGGTGAAGGAGATTAAAAGCCAGGAAATTTTCTCTGAACTTCCAGCAAGTTTCAGCTGACAGCAGTGGACTGGTTATCATCTGTGGATCTTCTCCTAAGTTCTCTCTTTGGTGGTTTTCTTTCCATTGTGGTCTTACACACATAAATAACTGTTAGATAAGTTAGTGAATGGACAGACCTAGGATATTATTCCACCTCCCAGCACAGCCTGTGTTGTAGCCCCCAAGGATGCACACTTCTGCTGCTTCCCTTAAGCTGAGCCACCTCTGGGGTTTTCAAGGCTTTCTTTTAATGGAGTACATGCAGTTGCATTAACTCCTTTGCTGGTTTAGCTCCCCAAAGCTGTGCACTGTGGGGTCATAAAACACTTGGGGAACACGCTGCTGAAGAGCGTTTTGGCCCAGTTTGGCCCAGCTGTAAAGTCAGCCCGTCCATATGGAATGCAGTGGTGTTGGTTGCGTGTGCAGGCATTTACTCTGGGCTGAGGGCGGGGTGGGAGTGACAAGCTACTGTTTCCTTGAGCATCTGTATGGATATAGGCTCTGGTTAATTAACTGCCTGGAAGCCTGCAAGGACTTTTTCATATAGCCAAAACTCCAGTCAGAGCTAAGCCCAAATTTCTAGGAGTTTATGTTCTCCAGTGCTAAGAATAAACAATAGAAAAGTGTGTACTTTCTGTAGAAAGGTAACCAGCATGAAGCAATGTGGTTTGTAAGTTAGTAACATATAAGTTTACTAAGAAGAAATAATGCAGGAGGCGTAGAACTGAGAATCTCAGTGAAGTGTGGAGATTGATTAAGCATTATTTTTCATTACTGCACATAAAGAATTGAACTTCTCAAGTAGATTGCATCAAGACAATGATTTCCCTGGTGGATTTATCATTTGTGTTTCTCCTTTCCTTGAGAAAGGCCATTATTCTGGTAATTTATTTTTCCCCCCTCTCTGCATCAAAACGTATGCCTCAACAACGTGCCCTGAAAATGCTCGTGCTGAAGTACTTTGACATTCTCTGAGATTTCTTTGAGCCAACACTTGTTGAAAGACAACTGTTTCTTGTCTGGCTGTTGGGCACCTCGGAGACTGAGTACAGCCCCTGAATAATAGTTATGCTTGTGGTCATGGATGGAAAGAGGGCCAAGGCAGCTGGGTTCTGGCCTAGCAGGGAGGTTTTGAGCTGGTAGTGGAGACAGGGTAAAGATGGCATTAGCAGTGGAGGAGCTCTGAGGTGGCGTGTTGAACCTTTGGTATAATTTTTTTTTTCTTGCGTTTCAAGGTGTAACGTGAGGGACTGTTCTGCATTGGGGTTCTGCCTGCTGTTAACCCTTCATAATATTTTAGACTAGTAAATCAAGTAGTGTCTCAGGCACATTGTTTCTCTTGCTAAGATGAATTTGCTGTTGTGAAATCTGCCTTATAGACACAGTCACTTGTGTGTAAATTGTGTGTAGTATACATAAACAGTTTGTATTTAAATGGGCAATTTACATTTCTTCTATGTCTCCTCCAGAAGAGGCTTAGTGATAAAGAAGGGGAAAGTAGTTATTGTTCTTGAGATCTTAAGCTATCGTTTTTATGCAAACCTTTTAATTGTAAATAGATCTCTTGTTGAAGATTTTGTGTTGCTTTCATGAAAACTTCCTCTCGCATACTACTTACATCTCTATAAGTGTCTTGGACAAAACAGTAGGTTTTCTGTGGTGTAGACCGGATGCTTGTGTGACTCCAGGTCATAGTAATTTGTGAAAAACTGTGGTCCTGGAGAGAAGACTGCTGTTGTCCCATCTCCCACTTTGCTGTTTCCTTTCACCGTCAGTGTGTTGAGGGTGGGAGGTGGGGAGCAGTGGACGTGGATGGAACTACTTTTTGTCCTTTCTCACATGAGACTGTAGGACATAAGTGCCATATTTCATTCTTGGTTCACTGTTCTTTGCCGTGCAGAAAATAGATTCTAAAACCTGCTGCTTATATCCAGCTGCTACACACAGGGATTACTTCAGGTATAAATGGCGCTCAGCAGATACTGTCTTCTAGAAAATCTTTTCACAGATTTCCTTCATCAGGAAGTTGACACTCTTAATTGCCTATAAACCACCATGAATTCCTGTGTCTGAGCTAAACATCTGGTTATTGTTGAGGCACAAAAACTGAGCCCTCATAACTTTCTGAGAGTAAAACTTAAGACTCCTGTAGGCAGGCTTTCTGAGCTGGTGTTGAATATACTTAAAGGATAGTCCAGTTTTTCTGTATTTCTCTGTTCTGTTGTTCCTTCACTACTCTCAGAAATCACTTGTATATCTCTGTAAATCTGAAGAGCTGCAAAATGCAGCAGGAAGGGCTCAGTCATGTGGGTTCCAGGAGTCTCAGGCTAAAATCAGGCTTTAGATGAAGGAGAAAGCTGATCTGATACCAACATGCTGCGTATAGCTGCTTCCGTTGGAGTTGAATCTGAAAACACATATCTGAGTTTTCTGAAAAAGTGACTATTCACGTATGCTGCTTAGGCTAGTTTGGGAATTTTGTACAGTTTTCAGGCCAGAGGCTGTATCTGCGGGCTTGTACAGCCCTAGAAGGATTTCAGCAGGCTGAAGAGAAGCAACTGTTATATTTTAACATCAGATGTATTAACAATTGCATTCCTCAACATACTTGTATTTATGGATAAAACGTACAGTTAATCTGTATTGCATGTAATATATATATTTATCTATATATCTGTCCCTGATAGCCTGATATTTTTCTTAAGCTAAATGCTGTACTTAAGGGGTTTTTTTGGTCTTCTCTTTTGCATACCGTCAAGGTATTTGGTTAAAAATGAGTTCTCATTAAGCAAAACTGCATGATCTCAGATTAAGCCCAAGACAATTTTACATTCTAAAGGACATGTGTAAATTCAGTTAAAATGATTGCTCAGAATAATTTTAAATACAGTGTGCTACTTGGCACTGTTTCCAAGATGTTTGTCTATTACAATTCAGGGTGTAATGGCATGCAAAGAGACAGACAGTCTGTCCCCACAGTCTTGATTCCAACTATCTTTTTTTTTTTTTCCCTGTAAAATAAGCATTTTAGGAAATTCATCAAGTGCCTCTAAATGATGAGCACAGAAGGTGGAGGGGGTAATTCTGTGGAAGTTGGAGGAGTTCTGTGTAACTGTACAGTGGGGTGGTTTTTGCATACCTGCTAATAGGTGTATTGACAGTTCACTGTACTTTTCCACCTCCTAATCAGGTTGCATGGATACGTGAACCGAAAGAATAAGAAACTCTCCATTATTACTGTAAAGATAACAACAAACATAGCACAGAAAATTTTTTTCCTAATTAGTTCAATAACTGTTTTAAAGGGTTTTGTTTTGTTCTTTCATAGGCTGATTTAAAGGGAAAAAAAAAGCTTAAGCTATTTGGTAATAATCATTGTGTTAATAGTGAAAATGCATTATACTGTAAAAGTAATTCTGCTATGCTGAATGATTCTGTCAGTATTTCAATCAGTAAATAGATTTTGGAGTGAGTCCTTAAGGTAAAAATCATTTACAGGAATAACATGGCTTCCACAAGTTGATCCAACAGGAATCTTTCTGGATGGTAATGCTGGTTGTGCCTTGGTTAACTTTCCATATATGCACAGGTTCTGGTGAACACTGGGTTCACACAAAACTGATGGGATTGATTTAAGAATGGCTTGAAGCCAGAAATGTTGTTAAAGGTTTGAATATGTTGACAGCCTCTGTCTGAAAACCACGTATTTTTCGTACTGATAGAATAGTTGTACCCAGGATTGCTCTAAACAAATCAAGGATTACCCCTCTGCCTTCTTTTTTGTCATACATTTAACCTCTCTTCTTGTACAGTCCTCTCCGGTGTTTCCAAGCCTGTCCTGTTTGCTATATAAAAGCTACATGCCATAAACCCAAAAATGCTTCAGGTGGGAAGGATGGGGGGATTAATATCAGGCATACTGATGAATAATGTAGATTTTGAAAAGAAATCCAGGAAGTATTTGAAGAAACTTGAAGCCAGATTCTGTTATTCCTGTGTACTTCCCCCTGAAACTATTTAATATTTTAAAATATAACCATACAGTCTTACAAGTTCCCTTTTTTCACCGTATCAGAAAAAAAAATTCTTCATTTTCTTAATTTTAATATTAAAAATCACCCTTTCTTTTCCTAGGTTTATTTAGTCATTGAAAATTTTCTATCATGACCTATATAGGAGTATAGATATATGGAAGAATTGTTAGGAGACAGGAAGGGTAATAGGAAGATACTGAGTAAATGTCTAGGAGAAGGTTCAGTGAAAAGTATATTTTTTTCCCAAAAATTTTCAAAAAGTGGCCCAGATGAAGAGCAGCTTTCTTCCATAGCTTGTCAGGAAGTCTGAGGTATAGAAGGTGAGGATGCTTGCAGTGTGCAGTGGTGCCTTGGTAGTGCTTTGTTGCCAGGGCTGTGATTCTCCAACCCATGAGATGACAGCTGCCGTATTTTTATCTGGAATTGCCGAGGCAGAGCTCTGCAGTCATATGCAACGTGGTGCTTGTGCAGTGAGTTGTTGAACATAAATAATTTGTGTGTACCCGGCAAGTCCGGTGCTGATAGGAAGCGTATGACTGATCCTACACAAAATAGATGGGTTGTAGGTGGATGTGCAGTGTGTCCTTTGAGCGCCTTCCAAAGGTGTCAGACCAAGGCTCATTAATTGTACACTGCACGTGGAATGGCCCGTGCTCACAAAAAGTGCTGAGGACTTACTGCCTCTGCAGGCTTGTGGCAGGCGATGGATGTGCACACCTCCACGTGTCTGGGCCGTCCCGCTGTACAGCAGCTCGTGTGGAGCTGTGCTCTAGGAGTTCTGGCGGAGCTGCTGCTCCTCTCGAGATGGAGGGCAAGTAGAATCTGGTAAACGTGTTTGGGAAAATTCAGGCTTGTGGCAGCCTTATGCAGGATCCTCTTGGGCTGTTCACAGCTGCAGGGGATAAGAAGCCAAAATGGAGCCTGTTGTCAGGTTATGGTGGTGTCAGTGGTGCCGTGTTTTCTGGTTATGGGCCATCAAAGAGGAAAAGACTGTTGGTATAGGGCAAAGGAATG
Organism: Empidonax traillii; assembly: GCF_003031625.1. NCBI lineage: Eukaryota > Metazoa > Chordata > Aves > Passeriformes > Tyrannidae > Empidonax > Empidonax traillii. Next base: position 234,774 of record NW_020956017.1, read on the forward strand.
ACATCGGAGAATATATCCCAAAAATTCATGGGAAGGAGAGAATGAACTACAACCAGTAATTACCATAGCTTATGTATGTCTTCATTCACCAAACGCTCCTTTATATTCAAATAAGTGGATTCTGGGTTTGCATACCTGGTAGCTGCTCTAAGTCCTTAGTTGTGTGATCCTTCTGCTTCAGAACAGAGACCTCAGGTTTGAAAAGGGATTAAAACCATAATGGTGCTTCCAGTGCCCTGGAAAATAGCGTTTTTATCTTTTTAATTTTTTTGTTACAATAGGCCTCAGCTAAAACCTGCTCCTTTTCTCCCAGCTCGCCAACAGAAAACAGAAATTAGTGCACTGCAAAGGCCTGTATGCAGGGGGTTGTACAGTAAAACCTTCTGCTGCTCGTTCAAAGGGACGTTCTCTCTGGTCATCCAAAGTGTTAGTTTCAGAGCCTCCTGTTGCACAGATAGACCATTTTGTAGCACCGCAGCAGGTCTTGTGATGCTCCAGAGAGCATGGTGACTCCTGGGATGTGGTGTAAGAAGCAGAAGACAACAAACAACTCGTTTTGGTAATGAGGTAAACAGGACACGACAGGGTCTTTTTCAACATGGGTGTACTTGTGCACTGCTTTACTGTGTTTTTGTGGATGCATTTGGGTAACTCCTGGTTGCAAGACTAACGAGGAAAAGGGGAGATGGTTCTACTGGAGCAGACAGCTAAGACCACTCAGTATGAAGCAGAGGTGGAATGTTACATGCTGGGTTTAGTTTACAGATCTGTTGTCTTGGACTGCTTGAGTGTTGTATACATTAGGTTGAATCAGTTGTTGGCTCTGGATGGTAGTTCTACAATGATGATTCAGCATTAGTATTGTCCTTCCTTATAAAGGAAAACAGTTTGCTTCCTGCTTCTTTATTGTAAATGATTGGAATTAGCTGTTTCCTAATGGTTGTTTTGAGTGCACATAGCCATTGAATTAGAATTTCTGCTACAAAACCCGAGTAATTTGCTAATTAGCACCTTAAAGGATCACCTTTAATGCTGCCTTCTGCAGCTTTTCTACTTAAATCTCTCTCTTTTTTCATGTCTTGCCTTCCTCTTAGTCTTTCCTTATTCTTCTCCAGCTGCCAACCATTTCCATCTACCCCTTTGCTGATTCACTGTCTGTGCAACCGCTCTATTGGTACTTGGGAAAAAGAGAAAAAGCCAGACTCCTCCACACTCTATTCTTGATTTCCATTTCAAGTTTCTCTTCCTTTTTTTTTTTTTTTTTTTTTTCCCCACATTTCCTATTTTTGCTCAGTAGCCCTCATTTCCCACCCTTTAATCTACTTCATTAGTTCCCCTGTGATTGTGCTGATTGGTTTCTTGTTTCTTTCCTGTGCTGGAGAGGGAGGCAGAAGGGATGCAGTTAGCAGGAGGAGATGGCTTCTTGTAGGAGCCAAGGGAGGACCATCCAGCCCACTGCAATGCTGTAAGATCAGGTACAGAGACAGACTCTGTGCTTCAGCCAGCCCGGAGCAACCATGGTGTTTAGTTCCTCATTAAAATAAGGGGACAATATTTAGTATATAGGATTAGATCAGTGTGTTTCACTGCCATGAGTGTTTGGCTGCTCTTTCTGCCTATTCTGGTTAATAAACTTTTGAATGTAGTATTTTCTGTTGTTGAGATTAGCAGTTTCATGCATGTTACTATAAGGGTTAATAAAAATACGATCGCTTCTCTATTTTGCAAGGATGACCATGTTAATGCTACTTAAAACACGTATTTATATAATTTTTTTTTGCAATTCTAGGAATGCTTTAAGGGAAGCTGGGCCACTCACAAGTTATTACACAAGAAAGCAAGTAAGTTCACTCTTTTTTTTAATCCATAATAATGTTGTTTTCAGTTGGTTTTGTCCTGTGCAGTGAGCTCTGGGTGGCCCTGCGTGAGCAGGGAACTGGACCGGATGACCTCCAGAGATCCCTTCCAGCCTCAGCTGTTCTGTGCTTCTCTGCCTAAGAATGGTGTTGGGTTTTTTCCAAGGTATGGGGCACTGGATTCTGCATATCGAAGTTTTGACCAGTTTGTGGTAATCTTAAGTGCTGCGTAAAATTTCAGAGACAGAAATGCACAGAAGTCTCTGTACACTTTTCTACTTGTATGAATTATTGCTTGAGCTACACTGGCAGGTGTATGAACAGAGAAAAAAGCATGCTGAAATAAAGGGCAAGGTGAATAATAAATCGTTATTGTAAGACTTGTTCCTTCATAGCATTTTGGTATCTACTGCAATAAAAGACAATAAAGTGGGAAACGTCGGTGCAAAGTCTTTGTGGTCAGACACTTGGTGCGTTGGAACTCGAGCAAGTCAGAGTGCAGCTTCTCTGTACATTTGGAGTGTACCCCTTTGGGAAAAAAAGAGAAAATGCTTGTGTGCATGGTGCAGCCATTGATAGGAGGATGTATCATAACTAGGATTTTCCTGAGTTTAAAGGTAATAAGACTACCTGTATGCCTTAGTTACAGCTGGTAGCTCTGGCACACAAACACAATTAGACTGGTAGCTTCTGCCTTACCTGAGTAGTGAAAATACTCCACGAGTTTAAAACCAAAAAGCGAACAGTCCTCAGTTCTGCCCCCCTTGCCTCCTCTCTCCATCACCCTGCCTGTCTTCATTAAGCCCTGCTTTAAAGGGAGGTAGGGCACGTCAGAAATTCAAATCCTCAAGTAATTTACCTCCTTTCCTAAAACACAGTAAAGCTCCTTTTTCCATGATAAATGTTGAATGATAGGTTTGAATTGTACAGTCAATTAGAAATGTATTCCTTTGTTCTACCTTTCTAGTGTAGGGTCTCATCTCATAGTTCACACTTGCATTTTGTATCCTATTACTTTGTATCTGCATGGATATGAAAAAGTTTGGATTTTTAAATTACTAGTTCTGAGTGGTTCATCTAAACTGAATATCATGTGAGCAGATGGCTCAGATATCAGCTGCAGAGACTGAGGAATTCACGTTAGAGCTTTCTATGGCAGACCTTTTGCCATCTCTTCATCCTGGTGAGATATAAAAAGAGAAAACAAACAAGTTATCATGTTACAAGTTAAAGATTAATACTACCATGCTCTTTCTTAACCCTTACCTCCTCTTTCTGAGTAAATATTTCTCCTTTTGGTAATGCTCGCAATCTACTTGCCTTCACATAAACACCTTCAATCTGCCCTCTTAGGACTGTGTTATTTGTGAATGAAGTCAGTCACTGGACCACATCAGGCATGAATTTCACAAAGTCAGGAGAGCTGGGAACCTCCAGCAGTTTTGGACCATCTTGTAAGGTGTGCACACTGCTTGTCCAGAAATGCAGAAGTGGCAGCACCTGCACTCCCTTCATCAGCTCTGGAGAGGTAGCAGGCTGCATGTATTGAAACTGACAGCTGCGTGGCCTCCTTCCCACCTCAGGTCATTTCTGTCACTGGGTGCCAAGAGAGATCACAGGAAAGTAACGTTCACCTAGAGTGCAAGATTTTCCCAGGAATGAAAATGAGCACTAGGTTATGAAACTACAAATGAAGAACAACTTAATTACTACACTTCATTTGTGCGTTAAGTCCTGACATTCCCCAGTTTGTGATTGAATAGAGTCGGAAAATTGTGAATTTCGAATGTGAAGAACTCAAGGGCAATACAGAATGATAACTGCTACTTACATTTTCCTGTATTGGTATCTAAAATGCCAGAATGAGTCAGATCTAGGCTTACGTACTTCTAAGTAATTTTCTAGACCCCCACAGTTCTTATTCTTAAGTAGGACTGATTTTGCTGCTGCAATTTTTTCCCCCCTTTTTTCTTGTCTTTTCAGAAGATGAAAAAGCCAAGCGTGAAGTGTCCTCTTGGACCCTGGAAGGTGACGTTAACACAAATCCCTGGTCTGGTTATCGATATACTGGTAAACTCAGGCCACACTATCCATTGGTAAGCAGTAGATGCCACTCTTTACTCCAGCACTGTTACATTCCATAACAACTAATGGACCACCCCTGACCTGTTTACCTCCCACATTTTAGCAGAGAGAGGAAAGCTTCTTAAGCGGTCTGAGCCTGATGGCAGGGACATGTATGACTGTCCTTATCGTGGTTCATTTTGATTTAACTTGTTCTCTTCTTATATTTAAAATTAAAGAACTGAGGTAACACGCATCGGTAACAGGCTTAAACTCGTACCTTTTAGCTCTGTCTTTTGACATTTATTTTGCAAGAAAGCTACTGCTAGTTCAGATGATGTCTCCTAGCTGTTTATTGTCCTCGCCAATTATGGAGCAGTCTGTTTCAGAAAAACTCAGGTGAATTAATTTAGAGTTTAAATAAATGGTTTGAAATAACCTGGTGAGTGAACTGGTGAACAGCTCTTCTGAAGGAACAGAGGTTAGAGTAATCTCCAGCACTGGAAAGTTGAAGAACAACAAGAGGTCAGTAAGATGAAAGGTGGGTTGTGAAAGGTGGGTTTAGAAGATGATGACCTCCATGTAGCTGTGTTTTTTAATTGGTGCGAGTTTGTATATGGAATAAGCTGAAACTTTTTTACAGGAATAATGGCATTTTGCTTGCATTTGTCTTTTCTAATTGGCCTGTGCTGGAAATGCTGTCCCAGTGGCATCCCTGCTATAGACTTTTCCATCTGTTACTGGCTTATCAGAGAACAGATTAACAGAGCCTGAGCCCATGTGAGTTTGTTAGTGTTGCTGGAGAAGAGGGTGTTTTGGATATTTCACTGGCCAAGTAATTTAGTGTTATCACTGAACAGTGGCTTTTTTGTCTTCTGACTGCTGCAGGACTGCTGCAAACAAAACTAGTGCTAATGAATATGGCGATGATTAGAAATAGCAGTCTTGCTAGAGAGAGAGGAAGGATGTATTTGGAACCAGTGCACTTGTACTCTGGAAAGTAGCAGAAAAAAACACTGCAATGTAACAGAGATAATATGTTATTAAACCGATTTGATTTAGTTTTAAACATATAAGTTTGATTTTTACAAAGGCATGGAGTTGGATACTAAAAGTTGTATAATAAGGCAATAAAGAGTAACAGAAGAGTGTTTGAGAAGTGAAAATTTGAAGTGCTCTGCAGTGTTTGTGTATGTCACAACGTTTTCTAAGTGGACTTAGCCATATTTTACTGTATTTAATTTTGCTGCGTGAGTTTTTGTGACTATAGTAAGTGTTCTTGGAACCTAACCAGCTTTGCCTGTGATTTATTTAGACACCAACGAGACCTGTGCCAAGTTATATTCAGAGACCGGACTATGCTGATCACCCACTAGGTAACTTGAAACAAATCACAATTATGGAGTTTCCTTTCTGTTCTTCTATTTTCCTTTTAATCAAAAATGCCTATAAAGCATGAAGGAGATACTGGAGAAGAGAACCTCTTGTATGTGTTCTTCTCATTGTACTTCTTTCCCTTGTTAACTTACTGATTTTTCAAAAATAATGGTTACAAGTATTTTGAGGAAGTCCAAAGTTTGTACTGTGTTATCTTTGAGAGGTGTTCAGGGAATTTAAAAATTCCTGGACATACAAGTCCTGGTCCTGTTGTTGACTTCATAACAAACAACAATCAGTTGACTGTCACAGGTGAATTCTAAGCCATTCTCAGTGGCATCAGTGCAACTGTAGAAAACGTGTTATGAAATAACAAAACAAAAACCTGCAGTAAGCAACTCCCAGGAGAAAACTCATATATGAGTTCCAGCTATTTTTGGACACAGAGGGAATGCATTATTTGCTTATTGGTTTGTTTTGGTATTTTCCCCTTTTGATATCAGTATTTGTACTATGTATTTCCTCAAAGAGCATCTATAAAGTATGTTAGCATTTTTTTTAATCTTACACTGTTCTTTAGTTATTCTTTGCAGAATGTAAGTATTTAAACAACACAAAATACTGTATTTTAGGGGGTCGCTCATCTGTAAAGCTGAGCTTGCACAGAATTTACTAGGAAGAACTTACGTTTTTATCAGATGGTTACTGCTGTAGTATAATCAGATATATTCACAAGATCATATAATCCTTTACAGCTCTTTTAGAATATTATTTATTACTATTTATTTTCTAAAGGCAGCTAAAAATAATTTTTCTGTGAACAAAGTAATTTCCATGTAAATCTGATTTTTAAGGTTGCATTTATGCAGTAGGTGAATGGACCTTCTGAGCACATGTGGGCATTACAGTATTGTGGAAGGCTTATGAATTCAAGTTAATCTGGATGATGATGATAATACTATGGTTTGGTGGGCTCGTTACTTTAGTCTGTGGTGAGAAAGTGTGTACTTCACTGCCATTGGTAAGCTAAGGAAGTTGCTTGATTGGACATGTGTAGTGATTAATCACTCCTCTATATATAACATGGGTCTTTTATTTCTTTTTTTTTCCCTCCCCCTTTTCAGGAATGTCTGAATCAGAACAGGCTTTAAAAGGAACCTCTCAAATAAAAATACTGTCGTCTGAGGATATAGAAGGGATGCGAGTAGTGTGTAGGGTAAGGGGCTTTTGATTTTTTTTTCAAAGTGCCTTTATTCTTTAAAAATCCGTAGTGATTTTACCAGTTTGTGACAGCACATTGGAGAGTACCAACTTTCAAACCAGTGTAGAGCATTGAAAAACAGTTCAGGAGACTTGATATTTTCTTGCTGTTTCTCTCCTTGTGGCTCCTAATTCACAGTATGCTGTTTTACAAGCAGAAAGATGACTTTTATCTGTTTTCTGGCTTTGTTATTAGTGGTGAGACAGTCTGTGGCTGAGACATCATTGCTGTTAACAATGTTTTATAGTGCATAAATGAGAAAAGAACTTTTTCCTCTCTTAGAGTACTGAGTAAAAACTAAAAAACAAAAGCAAAACAAAGCCCTATCCCTAGCAATTTTTTAAAAAGAGCTGTTCAATTGTAATCACTTCCTTGTGCATGAAGTCAAACTTTGAAATGTATTTAGGTAGTCTGATTTAAGATTATGGTATTCAAGGAAATTGTGGCCAAAATCTTCAGTGGGGTATTTTCAAATCTCACAGAGGTGGTTTAGTAATGTAACCTGGTGAGTTATGAGGTCTAGAAAGACCTCAAGGTCTTTCTAGAGTCCCACTCCACACAGCTTTCCTAGCAATCTCAGTGTATCTGTCAAAATGGGTTGCTAATCTTTTGGCAAGTAGTCCTGGCCTATTTAAAATAGGCCAATAGATCAATTTTAAATCTATTTTAAATTGTTTTATTTGCAGCTTGCTAGAGAAGTATTGGATGTTGCTGCCATGATGGTGAAACCAGGAGTAACTACTGAAGAAATTGATCATGCTGTCCATTTAGTAAGATTATTTTATTTTTCTTCTGGTGTTTCCAAGTGCTTTCTGCTGTCTCTGCTTTTGAATGATTGTTGTGTGGTTTTCTTTTTTGCATGAATTCGTTTTCTTTATTTTGAACTGTTTCCCAATCTGTAGGTGGGTAGTGCAGATGTTATAAATGTGCTCCAGTGCAATGGTAGGTTCAACATGAGTTAGGAACTCAGGGGCCTCTCTCTGTATCAGCTGCTTCCATGTTTTCTGGCTTCAGGTTTCTTATAAGTTTCTTCACCTGCTTTCTCAGTTAGCATCATATAATTTGCTTTCTTATAAACCGTTTTTTATGCTCCACAGATACCATTATATAAAGAACATAATTTGTAGGCCACGGACTTCCTGTGCTCTCTGTCGTTGGTTACAATATACAGAGGAGAAAGTTCAGTTATTTATGATTGGGAATCAAAACTGAGGTGCCTCAGAGAGAACTGAAACAAGATTTTTGGTGCAGTCAGACAAACTAAAGCCACAATCCAGTGAAGTATTTGAAATACATGTTCAAGAATTTTCCTGGCTTAACTGTTCGTAGATATTTGAATTGTGTGATTTTTTTTTTTCTTTGCTGTCTTTTCTATGAATCATGTAGTTCAATAATTGAGGATGGATGTGTCCACTGTGGGGAAGGCAACGATTTTGTTACGGTTAAGTTTGTTAGAGAGCTTTGTGGTTCTTTTTGTCTGCATTTGCAGCTGTTGACCCACAATTGTAAGGGACTTACTCTGGTTTCATTAGGCTAGAGATTTCTGTTGAACGGCATTAAAAACCAAATTATTTGCTGAAGCACAATGTCTGATATGAATAACTAGTAGCTAAAATGGTGTTACCCCTCCTCATCAGTTTCTGGAAACTTTTGCATGTCAGATTGTTGATACTGACTGATATCCTTAATTGGTACTTTGCAGTTTTTAAACAGTATTATTTTTTAAAATTAAAAAAAAAAAGTTAACACGATACTTTTTTTTTCGTATTTTGCTCAGTATGTCACAAAGTGTATGTATATGTAAGTATATATAAAATGTGTCCATTTTGCAGAAATACCAAAAATATTATTAGAGTGCCAGGGAAGCAGCTTAAGGTTTTAAAGCTAAGGGTGAAAGAGTGGTGCTAAATGTTACTTTGCTTGTGTGCCTTGTAAAAATATGTAAGAGTCTTAGACCAGGTGCTTAAAAACAGTAATTGAAAAATGACTAAATGACTGTTTTTTTGACTAAATAAATATTGCCATGCATTGTTTTAAACCTGAATATTTCAGCATAAAAACAAGCAGAAACAAAATTGAAGTAGTTTTACTTTCATCCTGGTAAGAAATGCAAAGCATAACAAAATTCTGTAATGCCAAGATGAGTCTTATTTTCAAGAGTCACTGCTTTTCAGCCTGTCATTCTTATCGTTAAGCTGTTGTTTATGTTTTTTCTACCTTTTTTTCTTTGTGCAGAACTTACTAATGTAAAGTGTTAATTCCTCTATTTAGGCTTGTATTGCAAGGAATTGCTATCCTTCCCCTCTGAATTACTATAATTTCCCCAAGTCGTGTTGTACGTCAGTGAATGAAGTGATCTGTCATGGAATTCCTGACAGGAGGCCATTGCAGGAGGGAGATATTGTTAATGGTAAGTGCTGTGAAAACCGACCTTCAGCGTTTCTACCTTCTGTCCAGTTAAAACCATGCAGTGAGGTGAGGTTTCACTAGCAGGCAATGTAATTGAAATATCTTCTTAAGACAGGCTTTTGTTCTTATTTACCAATTAAACTCTGCTTTTGCATACTTGAATTCATGAGTTTATTTAATAAAAAAACTTCAAAAGTTTGATCCGCTTTAAGGGCTTTATAATTCTTCTGCCCAGTTGTTCCAGGCTGTATATATAGCAAATAAAATGTGTACTGAATTATTCAAGCTGGATTACTTTGTGAATTCTTAATTAGATGGCTCTAGATCCTTATGGTTTTGCTATGGACATGATGATTATGATGACTGTAAAGGATCCTGATGGTGAGGTACGGTACAGGTGTGTATTGAAAAACGTGTCCTTTTTTTGGAGCATCATAACAGTACCAGTTGCTTTTTGCTCATGGTACTTCAGCTACTGACACTGTCTTGGATGGTTAGGGATACTTTTGTAAATTACTTTACCCTTTTTTGTTTTTGTTTTCATTTCTTCCTGGTTTGACAGTAAAAATTAACGATGCTTGTAACAAACACTTGCACCTTCTTTTATTACGTTGGTTTGCTTTTCTTTTATCCATAAACAAATACCCAGCATGTCCTAGGCTTTGGCCTGCCTCTAGAAGCAAGTTGGAATCATTTTAGATCATCAGATTTTTGATATATATTAGCTTGCAATAATAGCTACTTAAGTCTACGTCTCAGTGCTGTGAGTACGAGCCTTTTCAGAACAAGTCTCATGATTGCTGCCCCTTTCCGGGGAGATTTGATCTGACTGATGGCTCTGAGCTGTAGTGTATATGTAAAAATGTGTGCCAAAACTGCTTTTATCTTTCTTGAATTTCAAAGATGATGCCTTTGCACAGCTCTCTATTGTTGCCAGCTTTTCTGGCATTGCTGGAGTCCAAACTAAGCAGCCCAGTTTATAGAGCCATAGAATGGTTTGTGTGGGACAAGACCTTAAAGACCGTCTAGTTCCAAGCCTCGTGCTGTGGGCAGGGACACCTTCCACCAGACCAGGTTGCTCAAAGCTCCATCCAGCCTGACCTTGAACACTTCCAGAGATGGGGCATCCGCAACTTCTCTGGGCAATGTGTTCCAGTGCCTCACCACTCTCACAGTAAAGAATTTCTTCCTAATCTAAACCTCCTCATTTCAGTTTGAAGCCATTCCCCCTTGTCCTATCCCTACATGTACTTGTAAAAAGTCTCTCTCCATCTTTGTTATTGGCTCCTTTCAAGTACTGGAAGGTTGCAATTAGGTCATCATAAACCCTTCTCTTTTCCAGGCTGAAAAATACAAATTCCCTCAGCCATTCCTCATAGTAGAGGTGCTTCATCCCTCTAATCAACTTGATTGGGTTCATCTGCATGGTGCCCTATGTCTCTGCTATTTGCTTGCCAAGGCTGTACCTCAGCCTTAGAGACCACCTTCTGTAAGAGAGTTTAGTCATATCTTTGTCCACATCCCTGTCCTGACTGCACTTGCTCAAGCTTGGAACTGCCTGCTTTATTTTGATGAGAAAGAACTAGGCTTCCTTTTGGTAAGATAGTGGCTGAAAAGTCTCTTTAAAGGAAGAAACAGAACAAGTAGGAGATAGGAAAAGTACCTTGGAGGGAATGTAACCAATCAACAATTACAGCAAGGTGCCCATCTTTCTCTTTATTTAAAATGCTTTCTGCTACTGCAAGCCATGCCAAAGTCCAAACAGGATTTTGGAATCACAAGAAAATGTCATCTGGAAGGTAGTAGTGGGTGATATCTGGTCGAGCCCCCTGCTCTGAGCAGGGCATCCTAACATCTTGTTATCCTACTGTTGCCTGGAAGACAATCCTTAAATAAAGGTGATCTGTCTGCAAAAGTGAGATGTTCTGGCCAAATCTGACGGAGTCCAAGAGGAAATCTTGTAATCATGTGACCTATAGAGATAGACTCTTTGCAACAAGTAGTCTGGACTCTGCTAAGGAGCCCTGATAAACACTTCTATCTGCATATGTTACCAGGGTGTCGGTTTCTGTACAGTCCTGTTGTTACATTACCAGATTTGTACACAGGGCAAAACGTTCCTGTAGTCCCACACAGTCATGCAGGGAGTATAGCATAACCCTGCACATGCCTCCCTCCACAACAGGCAATATTGTTCTCATGGGGTGTTAATTTGATTCCTAGATGTTTGCCAGCAGTACAGATTTACTGTTGACACCAGTATGTGGTTTCCCACATTTTCCTATGGAGGTTGTACTGGTCTCTCTCAGTGGCTCATATACCATATTCCTGAAGTAGTATTGCTCGATACAGTTTCCTTCAAGACTGTTGACCTGTGAGAGGGTCTGCATCTATATTTCTTTTTCTAGCAGCTATTAGACCCAACAGATGACTGACAAAGACTTTAAAACACCAAAGTACCCATTCTACCACAGGAGGTCAACTTGATATGCAAAAACATGATTACATACCTTTATAAATTTAATTTCCCCTATTAGTGCCGGAATTAATTCTAAGAAGGTATTTTAACTGGGTAAATCACCATGGAGCAAAGAATTTCTCTTTCCTGGAATACCATTGTAAGCTTGCTGTGTCTATGTTGCTTTGGCGTGGGATTTTTTTGTGAGCCCTTGCCCCCTTTTTTTTTCATTACATCAAATGTTTCACCAGTGAAACAGTATCTTATTAATTAATTCCATAGAATCTACAGGATAAGCATGAGAGAATTGATTCTGCTGGAAGAGTTTACATCGGGAATTCTTGCGAAGTAACCTTGACTTCACAGTTAGAATACCCCATTTTCACGTGTTTGTCCTTTCACAAATCAAGAAGTGAGGAATACGGTGCTGATATTCCAACATGTCTGGTGTTCTCTGCAGTGGATATTACTGTCTATCGCAATGGCTACCATGGAGATCTGAACGAGACGTTTTACGTTGGAGAAGTTGATGAGGGTGCAAGGAGACTTGTCCAGACGACTTACGAGTGCCTAATGCAAGCCATCGATGCAGGTAAACCCTCGGGGCAGAGCCTGAGGCGTTAAGGTTTTGGTTCTCAAATGCGATTACATGTATTTGTTGTTTCCCAGAGTGACTTTCTGTTGCCGCGTGCAGAAGCACTGGTGTGTTGTCACCAGCAGATGATGGATGCTGTGTAATGCAGTGATCCTTCAAGTGGCACAGTTCGGTGGGCAGCGGTTGCAGTTTCTGTTTGGAATGTGGGTTGATGAGAAAAAACGTAGTTGGTGCTGAGCTGACCCACAGATGATGATGTTTACATGGAAACAGCCTTTTTAGACTGTTATTTAGATGAATAAGACACCCTTGATAGGAGTAGTTTAGAGAATGTGACAAGCAAAGTGTGTTTTGGAAGACCTTAATTTTATAATTTGTGTGGTGTCGCACAGTGGACCAGTAAGGTAAGACACCTTTGGAGTGGCTATTTCGTAAAGCAAGTTAGGAACTCCTGATTTTCAGCTGTGGGAATGTGCCAGAGAAGACAGATCCATGTCCTTCAATACCCACAGAACTTTACCTGTGTTGCTCGGTTATAGCTCAGGACAGCTGCATTGAGGCATACAATGAGAGAGAAAGGTAACTCAGTCATGTTCAGCTTCTGAAAATAAACCCAGAAATCTCCAAAGTCCCTGGAAATACTTGTATCATCTGTGTCTTTTATACCCTGCAGCTTCTTAAAATCCCTAATAAAATTTACTCCCTTCAAGGCCTCTAGAGACTGAAGTTTAAGGTGTTGTATAGGAAGGCTTTAAACTTGCATTTAATCAAAAATAAATGAAAAAGAAGTTATAATGAAAATAATTTCAGTTATTAGTTTGGAGACAGCTAGCCAAGCTGAAAAGACAGAAAGCTGTAGCAATGATGTCTTGTGTATCCGTTGTATGATCAAAAAAAAAAAATACTGCAGAGTTGAGCTGTGAAGAATGTAGATTATCTGTTTATGTGGGATTATTCTGAAATGACTGCTTTGTTTTTCAGAGCTAAACCAGAACAATGTTTATCTTTGCTCCTGTACTTTTATAGCAAATGTTACATGTGTTGTCTCTTACCTTTTTATTTCCTGGCTTTGATGTATAAACTATGACAGAAATTCCCCTTTGTGCTCATTATAATGAGATTTAAATTCTCAGTGTAAGTTTTCTTTACCATCTTTTTAGATGCTCTAACAGGTTTTAATGGATTTTAGACATTGCCTGCGAGTAGGGATTCTGGCAGCACGTGTCTCAGCTGTTAAAAAGGGGCACCTCTTCCCCTCTTCAAATTGTCTTAATTTCTTGGCATTGGACCAGCAGACCTCTAACTAGGAGAGTTTTAACTGAGAAGGCTATGTGAGAGAGAAGCAGAGGGCTCCCTGCTGCACTGAAATGATTTGCTTGTACTGTCAGGCCCAAGGGAGAGGGTACAAAACCAACAGATTAATCTCTTGCCCGGACTTTTTTTTTTTTTTTTTTTTTAAACTTTGGGAAAAGTATGCACATTTCAGTAATCTGATTTTCTTACTATTTTCTGTAAATTTAACATGGGGATTTCAGTTGTAGTTGCTTACATTAGCAGAGAATTGAATTAAATGGTTTATTAATGTAAAGTTTTAGCTTTATGCGAAATCTGCTTAAGATGGCTCCGTACAACCACATGACATCTGGCTCCTGAAGGAACAGCATATACTCAGGGAGTTGTGAATGCTCTTGAAAAAGCATTTACATGATTTTTTATTTTTAGTGGCTCAAGGTTGCATTTGGTACGAATCTTCATTAGCTGATGGATGAAACACTGCTGGTTTTATGATATTATTACTCCCTTATCAAAGTGAATTTCTCACACCATTTTCATGTGTTTCAAACTCTTTAAGGCTTCTTAAAGGGCTTGTCAAAAAAGTTAGCCCTGAATATGAACACACTTACTTGCCGTAGCGTTGTCACTGAGAATCTTGTCTAGGAGTAGAGATACCCATTTTCCTTTTTTTTTTTTTTTTTAATTTTATACATTCTTGGTCCTTTGTGTACATTTTTCACACAGTAGTAGAGGGATAAGTGTGTATTAAAATATAGTTCATACATTCATTGCAAGAAGCACTGCAGCTCAGGGTGTGAGAGCTTACCAAGTACTTTGCAGGTTGTTTTTAATTTCAAACTTTGACATCCTTTTAAAGTCAGCATTTGCATCCATGAAAGGAAGAAAATGTTCTTGTGGAAAAGGAGTTTTCTTCTTTCTCTGTTGTTTTTTCATTTATATGAGACCATTTCCTCCCTCTCTGATGTTATTGCACTCATTTATATACTTAGTGGATTAGGACGTACAAGCCATGAGGTGCTGTTTGATGGTTATGTTGAAGGAAAGCTCTTTAAATTTCCATCTATATCTCCTTAATTTTGCAGTAAAACCTGGTGTTCGGTACAGAGAACTGGGAAACATCATCCAGAAACACGCTCAGGCAAATGGATTTTCAGTGGTTCGGAGCTACTGTGGGCATGGAATCCATAAACTTTTCCATACGGCCCCTAACGTGCCACATTATGCCAGTGAGTATTCATTCTCTTTGTGCTGTCCTGTGGACAAGAAGGGGTTAGCAGTGAATGCACTCAATTTATTTCTTGGTTATATTCTGTTAAAGTAGCATGCTGCCTGACAGCGATCAAGTTAGCATTTTGGCAATTGGGAATTTTGGTGTTTTTTTAAACTCTGTACTGTAGCATCCTCTGTGAACCTAAATAAGGTGAATATATATTACATAACAAAGCAATCTGTGCTTACACCAAAGGTAAGTGTCAGCTCTTATCTGTACTGGTTAAGTGCTCAGAGTTTTTGCCTGAATTCTTAACTGAATTCTCTTGGACATTGTTGTCTGACATGAACAGGCAAATGTTTCTCTCCTTAGAAGGTCTAAGGAAAAACTTACTCCCATTTCCAGATGTAAATGAAAACCCTTTTGGATAGGATAGATGGGTGTGGTGTCTGAATCTGGATCGTGTTTTCTTTACATTTCCTCATTTGAATGCTGTGATCTGGTGCTCCTGGAAACTTCTTTATAGTGTGTGGCAGATGAGGAACAACCCCAGCAGTGTTGGTTTTTGGAATAACCATGGCCCTATAACAGTTTTTCCAGCAGGACTAAGGAATAACAGCATCCACGGAGGCAAAGGAGGGAAACTTAAATGCCAGTGGACAACTAAGGATAGAGTGACTATCAGGAAGCTGTGATGAAACAGTTCACACTCACTTCAGCTGTAATACTTCCCTGACAGGTCACTTATTGCCTCAGACCTGACAGGTGCCTCCATGTTCCCATCTCCTAATGAGCTTTAACACATTGTGGTTATAGACTATTGATTCCTGAGTTTTCATGTTATTGTTTCCCTAAGGTATTTTTTCAGAGAGCATCTGAAAAAATCTGTTAATTGTGGGGTAAAAGGGTGTCAAGATTCCTGGTGTGTACTGTTTGTTGTGTAAAATGAAGAAAATCTGGGTTCTTTCAAGATGGAGAGCATTTTATACCAATTAAAATTCAAGTCAAGAAAATGGAAATTCCTCTCTTTCCTGGCTCTTTGGAACTTTGAACTATTTTTTTTTCCCTCTATTGAGCAAATATGCCTGTTACTAAAAAGAAAGGTGCAGGGTTTGATTTTTTTTTTTCTGGTATTTTTAAATAGAGATTCACAGCAAAAACAAAGTGAAAAGATCTGAGGGACTTAAAGGCTCATGGAGAAAAAGAAATAAAAAAATTCTGCTGCTTATTTCTGGCTTACTGTGAAAGGAGTTTGAAAAGCAAAAAGCTCATTTTACAAGCCTTTAAATTATTTAACAAAAACATGAAAACTACAAGGAATAAAGGACAAAATTTGTTCAGATGCAGAAGACCAGAAATTAAATATAAGTGTTGAGACAAGAAATACCAGCAGATGATTGAAACAAGGCCTTTGAAGTAAAAGAAAAATATTCTGGTTGCTGTTGTGGCAGCTTGATGTCTTGAGATTTTTAAAGCCTCTAGGTGGTTGAGGCAGTTCAATAAATTTACACAATTTAAGAGTTAGGGGGATGGGGAAATCTGTGTGTAAAAATTGATGCAAATTGTCTACAGCACCAAAGTAACTTGGAGCTAATTGTTCCTATGCAATCCTGGAGTCTGTTCCAGCCCTCAGGCTGAATCACATCTAAGCTGCACTGCCGTTCTAGGTGAAACAGGGCAGTGGAAAAGGGCTGAAACCTTTCTTCAGTCAAACTACACTCCTGGAGTTGTGCTGCTCTTCAGTTCATGTGCCTCCATGTAAATATTTTTGGTGCATGTAACATCAAAAAGCTCCTGTCTTCTCGTCCTGGGTGCCTAGAAATTCTTCGCTATTTTATGTTCGCTAAAGAACACAGCATTATCACTCTGACACTGTTATGACCCCATTACCCAGAGTAATGAGGGGGGCAGTGTGTCTTTCATAAACGGAATCACGGGATTACTTAACCGCTGTCATATTTTGACCGTTTACTGGAGCTAATGGCTCAGTGGAAACAAATAAGGAGGTTTCAAGCCTTCTCTGGTTATCTTAAGTGCGTCTTTTTATTGGTAGTTTTTTTTTAGTAATGTTTTTCATTATAGAAGTGTTCAGAAATTCCTGTATTAAATTTGTTCGGTGTTATTATAGAGCTAGAGTTGAAATTCTAGTTGCTGGAGAGAAAGACAGCAGTTAATTTTAAGCTCCTTGAGTAAATATTTCAGTGTTGGGGGAGAGGGGGGGGGAAGGAAAGAATTAAAGGAAATTTTAGCGTAGAAGTAAAAATGGACAAGTGAACAGCTCATCTTGGAAGGGCTTTTCTGACTTTACAGTATTGCCTCTGTATTATTCTAGGACAAGGATTCATTCATTTACTGGGATGGTATCCCTTTTTCTAACTTGAGTGTTTATTTTATTGCAGAAAATAAGGCAGTTGGAGTCATGAAGCCAGGTCATGTATTTACAATTGAACCAATGATCTGTGAAGGTGAGCAATTTATCAACAGAGTAAAATGGTCACTCTGGCTTACTTCTTAAGTAGTGATGGACCAGGATGCTGGTTCTGTTCTGTATAGTTGACAGATTTTTTTCAGTTCTCTTTGGGGAACTGTTACCTGTTGCTTTGAAGACTGGCTAAAAGTCACCATTTCTGTTTTTAGGTGGTTGGCAAGATGAGACATGGCCTGATGGTTGGACTGCGGTGACGAGAGATGGAAAGCGGTCAGCCCAGTTTGAACACACGCTCCTGGTCACCGACACAGGCTGCGAGATCCTGACCCGGCGGCTGGATAGCATTCGTCCCCATTTCATGTCCCAGTGAGAGTCCAGGCTGAGCAGGGAGATCGGAGCGATACATACCTATATTTTTTGTCTCTGTACTATGCATTTTTTAAAGAGTACAGAATAGAAAGATCTTATCCTTTACTTTGTTCTCAGTGATTGTAGATTAAGAGGAATATCTTGAAGAACCTGACTCAATGTCTGGAAAAGCAGAGAAGAATTTAAAGAATTTCCTGCTTTCCTACTACCTACAACACTCACACTATATTTTTCTTTTTTCTTCAATTATCTCTTTAGCACCTTCCTTCCAATTAGACCCACAATTGCTTCTGTTGCTGCCATGATATTAGCTAGAAAAGCGTGGGTAACTTTTCCCACCGGGACTTGATATTTTGGGATCCAGGTTTTTTTCACCACTTCAGTGTGCCCTGTTGCTCTTGGCATATGAGTGGCACCTGAGATTTTAAGCATTTCTAGTTCCAAAGACTTGCTTCTGCAGATACTGTTCTAATGGGCTGGGCCTTGTTTGTTTATCAGTTGAGAAGGAGGCAGAAGGGAGAAAGACAAACACATCTGAGAGCAGGCAGCCTTACTTCTGTCCCCATCTCTCTGCTGATGGCTTCTGTGGTGATTCCAACTGTAGGTGACATGCTGTGTTAATGGCAGGACTTGTTTCTCTTGCTGGAGATTTGATAGTATGGGCTTCCTATAGAGAAAATTAATAAATCCTGTTCTATATGCAGCTCCCTGGAATAAGCTGCTTCTTGGCGAAGCAGTACTTGCAGGCAGCCTCCCGCTCCAAAAGCTTGGCGAAGCTGCTGTATCAGACTTGCCTAGGTAAAGGAATGAAACAAGAACCAAAAAGGTCCCATGATTCATGGGATCCCTTATGTGTGTTAACTGTGGGGCGTTTCTTAAAGGTACATCCACAGTAGCTGTGGGGGAGTGGATTTGCAAGACTTTAGGTGAAATGAGTATATATCTCAAAACCGGTCTGAGTGTGTGAAAATGAAACATGTTCAATGCTGTATTTGTTTTCTTTTGGTAATTTTTAAACGGGTCATTTTTTTTTCACCCCTCGGTTGAGTGAGTTTCATGCTTTTGGAAAGTCTTAGGGGGGCAGCTATGAAAACTGATCTTTTCTTCCTCGGACTGGCTATAGAGTGGGCGGTGTTAGTATATATACCCCTTTATTTTCTGTTAATGGGTCATGAGGAGCTGGAACCTGTTATGTTAAGGAGAGTGGATTGATTAGACCTCTCTTCTCTCTATCCTTTTTTTTTTTCCATGCTCACTTCCCTTCTGTAATCTTTAGTTTCTCTGCTGAGGGGATTTATTTTTTCTTTTGAATTGTAATGAAAAATTTTTCAGACCCCACTGCAGACTTAGTCTTACACCACTGTAATGCAAGAAATAAACCAATGCAGACATTAAATCCTACAATCATGGGCACAAAATACACCTTTCACAAGGTGTACTGTGGATTTGTTGCCACGGACCCAAGAACGTGAAGTACTGCATACCCTTGGCTCCCCTTGGCACTGCAGAATTTAGGTGGGGAAAAGGGGTCAATTAGTGCTTCACAGAACTGGACTCTTGTACTCCCAAATTTGCCAGAAAATGTCTTCTCTGCCCTGAGTGCCTCAGACCTCTGTTGCTGTAAGAGTATTATTGCGATGTTTTCATTACCTTTATTATTATTTTTAATTATGCAGTAAAAGTGACCTGAAATGATGCATATAGAGGGTGTGTGCGTGCATATGTGTGTGTGCGTGTGTGTGTATAGATTTTTAACAAAACAGACTGTAGTACTTGAGTGGATTTACCTGTGTTGAATGAGATGTACTGGGGAGATGACTGTCCTGGAGGTTTGCCCACCATATCATTCACTTGAATGGCTACAACGGTCTTGCCTTTTCTATGTGTGTGTGTAAGACTGGGGTGAGGGGGAGGGGGGGTGGGGCTTCATTTTTGGTCTATAAAATAAAAGTTGCAGCTGCTTTTAACAGAAAAACTTTTTTTTTTTTTTTTTTTGAATCCAAAACCAGACATAGAATCTTCAGTTATATCCGGGTTTGCCAAATGGGCAGGTGCGCACAACCAGACGCAGCCAGTTAAAACTCCCCCTTAAACCCACACACGTGCCACTTGAATACCTACTTCTTTGTTGTTGCACCAATACAACCAAATTTTAGCACTGCGCATTTTTAATACAGGCAGTCTATGATGCTATGCATTTCTGCCTGTAAATGGAAATCACAGCATGATACCTCCTTGTACTGAGTCCATACTACTACACTATTTTTAAAAGAGTGGAAAGCTTAGCATCTATACCACTTCTTTCAACGTGAGATGGCACATCAGACTTGAGAACAAAACTTAATAAATAAAAATATTGTGAAAAGCTATTTTTCACCTATCTAGCTGTGTCTTTGCTTGAACATGACATATTGGACTTGTGCTGACTGGACTGGGGAAATGAAATATTTTTGATTCTAACATAAGTTGCTATCCACTTAAACATAACTTAAATCTGGTTTCTAATACTATTTCTAGAAATTAGATAGAGTTTTGCCAAAAACATAATCCTGCAATTAGTTCAATACCTTATAATATTTTCCCTTTACTGTCATGTAAGAGACTATGGAAATTCTTCATGCTCTTTCTGCAATTTGACATGAATATTTAAAGACAGAAGATTTGACAGTATTGAATAAAAGTAACAGCATGAGGAGAGGGGGGAAACTGCATATTTTACACGACAGCCAGCAGAGTACGTGCACATTTCATGTACAGTCATTTGGTGGAAAATTTTTGTCAGCTGAAGGTCTTACTATTGTCTCAATGGTGCAGTTCGGTACAGTACCTTGACCATCAAACATGCAATTGTGTTTGAGTCCTTTTGTTTGCTCAACAACTTCAAAAAAACTATTTCAAACATGCTCCATACAATCGAGGGCTTTGCAGGACAGAGTAGTCTGGAAGCTCTGCTACACCGTGGCCAGAACATCAATTCTTCAAACTGGGAAGAAGCTGCATGTCCTTGACCCAGATGCTCTGGTATCACTGCACGTCTTTGTTGTTCACTTACCGTGACCAGCTTCCCACAAACACTCTCAGATGCAGATTCTCTAAAGTATTAATGTAATACAGACATGGTTGTGTGGTCTTGATCTAGCACAGAGGAACAACTGTTCCATTATAAATATTTTAAATCTCTTAGGTTCAGCTGGGGAGTAGTTTGTCAGGATGCTGGACTAACATTGTATTGATCACATCTTGTATTTATGGAGTACTCTTGCAGAAACAGCTTAACAGCAAGTTTTCTACTGAACTTTCTGATGTTCAGCCAGCCTTTCTGGAGCTACAGGGTACTGAGAAACAGTTCACTGCTGTGTTGGAGGGCTCACTTTCCTGGTACAAACCCACTTTTTATTTCTTCCTGATGCTCAAAATTGAATTCTTATGACATTCATATTTGCTCTTTACTGTCTGCAATGAAGTTAGAAGTGCAGCTACCTCAACTATTTTCAGAATGCTCTAGGGATATCTTTTTAATGACAGATGGAAAAAGATGTAATTGTCCTTGTATAGCAGTGTCTTGGGGTAAGGCAGTTGTTAGTGGTGAGAGGGAATTTCTTCTAATAAGATTATGGTTTGCATTCAGCATTCTGTGTAGCAGTTGTTTTGACCAGGCTTCTTTAAAACATGAAACTTTTCTCTTAATCAGTGTCCTTGGTTCACTGAAAAACACTCAGTTTTTATGTATCTAACTTTTCTTTAACTGGCTGGTCTTGCAGTCTGTTTTCTGCTCTTCCTCTTGTGTTTTTCTGGCTGTGAGGCACTGCTTCCAGATGTCAATACAAAGAAATTTATCCAGTCAGATCACTTCAACTAGATTAAGAAAACTTGCACTCCAAAATTTAAGACTTAACTCCAACAAACAAACCCCACAAAACCTCGAAGCCGTCATCACGCAATGCTCTATACTGTTGTTCCCCTGCACCCCTTAAGAGCAGACTCTTGCTCTAACAGTAGTATTTTCTGCTTCGGTGGAATGGATCCTGTTTCTGACTGGAGGTAACAATTCCATGCTGTTTCTTTTTGCAGTGTTGACTGCAATGTTTGCTTCATTTCCCAGTAACTTTAAGGAAATGGCAAAACTGCCCTCCTGCAGTCTCAGAGGACACTACTAGAGCAAGTGACTAGAGTTGTTTATGCTACGGTCTTTCACAAGAGGCCTGCCAGTGAGACAAATGGGAAATAAGGCAAAATATGGACCTCCCAAGAGAACATGGGTACCCCTGGACACTGAAATCACACATCCAACCACACTCTGCTCTACGGTTGGCTTCAAGATTGAGCTGGATGCTGCAATCTATTGTAGTCCTAGAACAGTCTCAGAAGCTTGAGAACTGCTGGAGTTCTGGCCACTTCTAGCACGGCTGCAGCAAAACAACACTGCTTCTCACCCCGGCTGCGCTCAACAAATTGCCTTGTGCAGTGAATCCCACATCATTTGCTGTTGACTCTCAAGAACACTCTTCCTCTGTCATGTACACAAACTGTAAAATCACTAGGGGAGAACAAGTGAGACACAACAATCATAGTCAAAGCTCAATAATTCCAACACTGTGTTTAGAAATAAGCTTTTATTAAGTAGATTGAGTTAGCCACTATTGAATTTGAAGGAGTACAGAAATAGAAGCTCCACAACCAGGACTGATTCTGTAATGCTACTCAGTGGTTAACAGTTTTTTGTTATTTAATACTCAGAATGCTCACCCTAAAATACGTAGTCTTCCTAGTCCCAGTGAGTTTTCATTTGCTTGATTCTCTTCTCTATCAAAAGTTCCATTATCAAAAGGCAGTTACCATGGTGCTGGCCAAATAGATCCACATTTGGCTCTAAAGTTTTAAGACAGTTCGAATGCTTAAAATGGAAAAGAAAAAGAAAAAAGTTACCAGTAAGTCCATTTTCTTCCTATCTATCCCCTCCCTTTCATTTTAACTTCTGCCTTTTGTAAGAATAAAGTTATGCTTATGCCTATAATATTTGTGAAAAATCCTGGTTAAAAATGGGTTTGTAATGCTTATTAGCAAAATGGATGCTTTTTCAAACTACGGGTCAGTTTTCAGTAGCTAGCCAAGAAGACTGATCAGGAACAGTAATATTAACAAGCATTCTCTATAGGCTCCTCGGAAAATATTAAATAACTTTCATTATTGATTTCCTAGGACACGCTCATGTAAGAATAAAGCACTGAAACGATACAGAAGTTTGTAACCGGGAAAGGGGAGCAACTGCTGGATGAAATTTGCATAAATGCAGTGTTTCCAACTGTAACAAATGCAGTTATGTTAACTGATTTACGAATAATAGGAGTCGTGAGATAAAGCTAAGCAGGTAAAAAACCAGATAAAGTTAATACTTTTGAGAAAGTCCTACTCAATACATAGATACAGACTGAGATCAAGTACAAAGATCACGTTGGTTTCTGGAGATAATGCTCGTAACTACTTATCCATCTGCAGATGAACCTAAATACGGATAAACATAGTTGCCTGCATTAGTGCAAACACGTTCTCTGATCAGAACACCCTACTTTGCACTGCTTTTGCAGTTGATCAGAACTTGCACTGCTATTAAGTGCAGCAAGGCTCATCGCACATCCAGCAGGTTTTTTAACCAGCAGTAGGGTCAATCCAATATGTAATGGAGTTATGCCTCACTAGGAAGGTTTGTACAGCTATGGCCCAGGTCTGCAGTATGAACAATCCAGTTTGCCATTTATCTCAATAAAGGTAGGAACTGCTGTATGTGAAGAAGTACAAACCTAACATATGAACCTTCTACCCCAGTTTAAAAAAAAATTTTTACAATGGAAAAAAAAAATTACAATGTAGGTGACTGTGTTGGTAATCTACCCTAAATAATTTAAAAAATATACTGGAATCTGCTACTTAATTACAATAGACTAATAGCTTAGTGACTAGTAAAAATGTATTAACGTGAATTCTCCTTTATTCTCTTGACATTTTGTGAGGAAGAATCTTCTAGCGACATTGAAAGCAGTGAGACTGACTTGTCCTCTCTATCAGCCTTACACAGGTGTGTATTTCCCTTATATACTGTTGCTTGCTTTCTGCTCTCTGCCTGTGTTTGGCACATGCCTGGAAGCTGAGAGAAAGTGTCCTTATCTCAGAATGAATGTGCATGGTGTATGTCACCCTTCAGCCTCGCTGTTTAAAACACGACAGTTGGCAGGGAACCTGTATTTTGACAGTGTCTCATCAAGAAATGTCTTCTACACCTTTCAGTGTTAGGAACATTACCTCTTTCCTGAATGCATCAGCTCAAAAGCCTCGTTAATTTTGTCAAAAGGCAGGGTGTGTGTCACAAACTCATCAACCTTGATCTTTTTGGACATGTAGTCAGTCACCAGTTTTGGCACACTGTCCACGCTCTTCCATCCTGAAAGAAAGCAAGCATGCTTTGGTTTTTCCCCCTTCCATCCATTTTCCACCTTTCAGAAAATTAAAAATACAACCCTTACACAGGCACTTGCGTGACCAATATGAAAAGGAACTGAGATGAGTGACATGTTAATCCGTCCTACCCCAGGAATGCAAGAAGTCTGGCAAAAGCACACCTTGGCCAAACATACACAACTGCACAGATCTTTCACCAGCTATTGATTCACCATTCAAAATAACAGCAGCCCTCACCTAGGAAAGCATACACTTGACACCTCTATCAGCCCCCACGTGTATCTTTATTGCCCAATTAAGTTTTGTATTACTTGAACAACAAGCACTGTAATAATTCCAAGTTTATTTGAATACTTTCATGAACTTCAGCAATTAATCCCTCAAGTTACCAGTAGCTGTAAAAATCTCAATGTGGTTGACAGCAGAAAACGTCTATCAAGCACTTGTTGGTTTTTATTTTAAAGGTCCTTATAGCACATTCTCATGTTATCCCCACAATTTGCTTAGTGGTTAAGCAACACAAACATCCTGATGCGAGTTGCCATCTCCCCAAAGACCAGGTCCTTTCACTGGACCAAACTGAACCAAACCTTCACTTGGTGATAAAGCAGTTTCTGTACTGCACTCCTTTAATACTGAATAGCACATAGATATATATTCTCCCTTCAGAATATGTGAGATATCATACCAATATGTTATTTTGTGCCCTGTCTGTAGGAGTAACAGATTTTAAAAGTCTTTATTTTAAAAGCCAATACATCATTTATGAATAGCCTGTCAGTAGTACATTTCTTGCACAAGCAAAAATGAGGTGGTGTGTTTTTCCCAGCTTTAACCCAGAGGAGCTTTATTTTATCCCCATACCAAAAGAGAGTTACCTCCAAACGCAGTCCCTTTCCACGTCCGCCCAGTTACCAGCTGGAATGGCCGTGTAGAGATCTCCTGGCCAGCAGCAGCTACTCCAACAATCACGCTGACTCCCCAGCCTTTGTGGCAGGCTTCCAAGGCAGCCCTCTTCACAGAGGAGACAGGACAAAGCAGAGCATTTACTGCTAATGTCAATGCTGCCTTGACAGGTTGCACTTCCCTTCTGCCAGCTTATTAATCACATCAGTATTTAAGGAACAATAAATACACTGAAAATCACAGTAAATTTTCCATTGGTTCAGATTCCTTATACTGTTAAAGGTTCACTTTGCACTTTCTATACCCCACCTGGCTTCCAAAGATGTCACCCAGAACTCCCACTGAGAGTTGAGATAAATTGTAATCACAGACAATGTTACTTACTGACAGTTAGGAATGCTGTTGTAATTCCTGAGAACACAGCCTTACATTCAGTAATACTTCTACATACCCAAAGGTGAAATTATATCCTTGAGGCATTGTGGAAACACTGAGTGGTCCCCGAGATTTTACTGTTCATTGTACAATATATTTTATGTGAGTTTTGTTAATTTTTCAACTGTCAACATGCAAAAACCTCAGGATTTCAAAGAAGTCCCATTAAGGAAAAAAAGTTTGTAAGTTATAAGTGCCACTTTCAACCCAAGCAGTAGCAGCTGCCTTCATTATGTAATCGGATTGAACGTAAATTGTCGTTTTTAGTCACAGCAGTTACCATTTAATTTAATGAGTGTGGCATGTTATCTGTAAGAAGAAAGCAGTGCATTTTGCTATTTAGCTGAGCAGCCCACTGGCAGCTGCCTAGTCCCTCCCTCTCGGCACTCCTGCCAGGCAGCACTCACCATGACTCCAACGTTGCCGATGCACTCGAACGAATAGTCCACACCACCATCAGTCATCTCAACCAGCACCTCCTGTATGGGCTTCTTGGAGTCCTGGGGGCTGATGCACTCAGTAGCTCCAAACTCCTTGGCTTTGGCATACTTGTCCTTGTTAATGTCGATGCCAATGATCCGGGACGCTCCTGCTATTTTACAGCCCATAATAACTGCCAGCCCGACTCCTCCTAAACCAAAGACAGCACACGTAGAGCCAGGCTCCACCTAGAATAAGAACAGAGTCATGAGCAGCAGGAAAAAAATCCATCCTTCCACATGAGTGGGAAACGCAGCTTAAAAAGTGTGTAGTAAAGGAAAAAATGGAAGCAAATATATATGGCTATGAGACTTTACCACTTAGATAAGGAAAACTATATAGAAATTACATCCAAAGAGCTCTTTAGGTACTAAGCTTTTCTTTTTCCCCAAAGACCTGGCTCCTGTAACCTGCCCTAGACTCATGTACACTCACCTACCAGCTCTGTCTCACCCTGAGCTTCAAACTAGCAGAATGACTTGCAGCAAGAGGAAGGTGAATTGGAAAAGTAATTTATATAGAAATGGTGTCAGAAGGGATGCAAAACTAAAGGGCATCAAGGTTCTTCTAACCTGATCTGGCCTCTTCAGAGAAGTTACAAATTCTTAGCTAAACTTCATCAGTTGAAGAGGAAGAAGAAACACAGATTTGGTACCTGACGTTTACAGTCCTAATCTAGTTCCTAAGCTATGCAACAACAGCCTTTACCTTAGCAGTGTTAACAGCAGCCCCATAGCCGGTGGAGATGCCACAACCCAGCAGGCACACTTTATCCAGAGGTGCTGCAGCATCTATCTTGGCTACTGAGATATCAGCCACCACAGTGTACTCCGAGAAGGTGCTGGTCCCCATGAAGTGGTAAATCTGCTTTCCTTTGCAGGTGAATCTGCTGGTACCATCAGGCATGACTCCCTTCCCTTGAGTAATTCTTAAGACAAAGACAGGAAAGTGCAGTCAGAGTTTGAAGCAGTAAATACTCTTACCAGACAGTATCCACTAAGCAGCAGAGAGGCAGCACCATAATTGCACCCATATATTTTAACCATTTCCATAAACCTAGGAGTTCTCAGAAATTAGATGCTAAACTCCTAAAACTTCATGTTGGTAATTCCTCCATGGAAGTAGTGGAAGAAATGGGAGTTTATTAACATGCTGGCCTTGTTAGCTACCAGTGCTAACTGCTTGTGCTACAGTACCACACCACCATCTTCCCCTACTTCAGTACCCTCCCCTTGAGTAGCATCTGTCAGTGATGTCACTAGGGCCTTTGTTTGGGTTTGTGAGACTTTTTCTTCAGAACAGGAGCTGGAAATTTATCTAGGAAGCAACTGTTAAAAAAGCATTATCTGTATAATTTTGTACCACTTGAAAGCTTTGGTGTTCACTACCAAGAGCTAAATTCCCTGAAGAGATTCCCTTAAGTATGGATTAAATATGGAGTCACAGCAGTTATGTCTTCAAAACTGTGGACAAAAGCTAGAGGCTTGCACCTTCATATACAAAGAAAACAGAGAAACACATTTATTTAAGGGGAAGAAAAGAAAAAAAAATTAGGAAGAATGGAAAATAGTGTATAACTGACTCCTAAAACATGTTCTTTCCAAGTCATTAAATGGTGCATCAACAGATTTATTCTTTGAAGAAAACTGTCAATTATTTTCGATAACGAAAGCAGGTATACATTGAACAAAGAACGTATTGTGTGTCAAAAAAATAAAAAAAGCCATACAGACCTTATCTTCTGGCACAGGTTGGTTTTAGGATTTTTACAGAACTTGCACTCTCCACACTGCGGGATATATAGAGGGATAACAGTGTCCCCTAAGAAAAAATATCATGTGACTAGTTATTGAGTCAAGTAAGGCATTCTGAAAAAAATGAAGTTATTTGATGGTTGTTGTTTTTATGTGAGCTTCTGTTCACTTTAAACCTTTGTGTATAAAAAACTGTTTACAGTACACAATAGTATCATTTATAGACTGTTAGATAAACCACTTCAATCACGTCTGAGAAGACAGCCTATCAGAAATTCATCATTCCAGAACAAACAGAAATGTTATTATAAAACAACCCCAGATCAACAGGAAAAAAACATGATTAAACACTTCAAGCCCTTTAATTAAACCAACAGGTAAGAACTATCATTTGAAAAAAAAAAAAAATCCCAGCGTTCTAACTACATATTGATATGATTTTGAGCAAGAAATTGGTATACTGGGCTCTTTCAAGCACTAAACCAAGAGCACATTGAATAGATTAGTGTTGTATCTCACAGACAAAGGAATCCACACAGGCATACACCGTAGAATAAAACATTATATTAACTCCTGCCATACAGCATTTCAGTGGCCCAGTTTGACAGCTGGCCTTGAAATAAAGTAACACTTCTAAAAAGAGCAGAGGACTTGTAAGATATTTTCTTACCCTTCTTTACTTTTGTTACTCCTTCTCCAACACTCTCTACAATTCCTGCTCCTTCATGTCCCAAGATCACAGGGAAACATCCTTCAGGATCAGCACCACTCAGAGTATAGGCATCAGTGTGACAGACAGCAGTGGCAACTATCTGTGAAGAAACTTATAATCTGAGACACCTCGAAGAACAGAACAGTAGCACAGATCTACATAATACCACTTGGTCAGAAATTCAGAACAACAGCCAAGTCGAATTCACCAGTTCTGGCAGCACTGGTAATATGGCCAAAATACTTTCAACTCTTGGCAAGGCACTTTTTCTTATTTTCAAGAAGTAAAGACATGAGAGCACATTTTTATAACTTCCATCAATTAAATTCTGACATTGAAGGGGGTAAAAGATGACAAGTGCTTTCTTAACTCCAAGCCATCTCAAATTAGGTTAGCATCTCAGGTTTGAATTAAGTTAGTCTCTCAAAGGTAAAATTACCAGGGAGACCACACAGAACACTCAGTACTGCATTAGTCCACTTTATAAATAAAGTACATAAATCCATGGTCTTAAGCACCATGCTGAGACTGTTTCCACAGAAGTAAGTTTCACCGTAATGTATACTTTTTGGCAGATATAGGCTACTGGAAAATCCTGATGGAATCACAGACTTGGGTACAGGGAATCCAAGAGACCACTCACAGGCTCAGCAGCCATAACTTATAGCCTGACTGAAGTAAAATCCAGCTGCAACAACAACACAGCTGCAACAACTCACAAGCTCCTGCCCTTCAAACAAGATCAAAAGTGTTCCCAGTTCAGATGTTTGTGGGAGCTTGGTCTGTAACAACGGGAATCGATCCCCAAGATTAGCCACTGTCTTTAGACCAGACTGTGAAGTGAGACCAGCAGAAATTAAAAGTATTTTTCATAAACAGAAGATCTAAATACTATAATTTTCTTATTTGTATGGCCAGCTGAGATACTAATGAATTAATGCTATCCAACATTCCTTCTGTTGGCAAACAAATTGTTCAGCTTTAATACTTAGTCTCCCAAAACAGCTAATACATATAGTGAACAAATGATTATAATTACCTTGATACGAACTTCATGAGCTTTTGGTGGAGCAACCTCCACCTCCTCAATAGAGAGAGGTTTACCTGCCCCCCAGGCAACAGCAGCCTTGCATTTAATAACCTAAAGGACAAAAAGAACAACAAAAAATAGGACATCTGTTGTATAGTTCATTTAAAATAATTCTTGTTCAGCCAAGTGAGAAAATGAGAGAAACACTACTGGCTTTTGGAAAGAGTCCCAGATCTGAAATTCGTAATTTCAACACAAAGGTTTAATTGCCCCACATTTGCTTTCAGGAAGCTAAATAATAATGAGCAAACCAAGATCTGAAATTAGGATGTCATTCTCTTACTGAACAAAAAATATAATAAGTCTAGGAGTGCTTAGGAGACACTCAAATACTGCAGTGAAGTGAGCAATAGGAATGCAAAGATTATGCATAATAAATGTAATAATGCATTTAATTGATTTAAAGTAAGAGACTGGCATCCATTTCATGTATGTTCCTTAAGCACAGAGTATTCCAAGTTAAGAAAGTTCATAAAGGAAACTGGAGGCCACATAATGGTCCAAGACCCATATCAAGAGTGAATTTCTTATGGTTTCCAAGTACGATTTTGGCAAGGAGATGTGTGCATGCAGCAGAGTCCTCCAGTGATCCACAGGGACCAGAGAAACTTTGCTATAAGGCTACTGTCAGTGAGTTACTGTGCACTAACAACTCTGCAGGGATTCACTGTTAGCAAGTCTTCATTCGCTGCTCTTGGCACCTGCTGTGCCAAATCCTGCTCTGCAACCATACCAGACATCTCAGGAAGCTTCTGAAGCCAAACGGTGCAGAGCCTGGATGAAAGAGCAGAACTTGTGGATTCGTACACCCTGTGGACAGGTACATATGCACAACTGACTAAGAAAATCAGCAGGCATTACAGTTTCAGGTGCTAAAAGGATAATCGCCTGGAGTCCCCTCAGAGGTCAGTTTTACGAAGATGACTACGGGTCTGTCCTTCAGGATGAAAGTGCATCAAATAATCTGAATTTTGCTTTCTGACAGGAACATCTTTCAGCAACTATGGTATTGAATAGCTTCTTAAATGACACACAGATGAGTTGTGAAATCAAATTCAAGACCTTATCTACATAAAACCTGATGAGGAATGCTGTCACAGACTAGACTGCTTTGGAATGCAATCTACTCCAGAATGGTGTGCACGTATTTTGGAATAATTCAGTTACACCAGAGACTTGCACTGACTTTCTTCCAGTTAAGCAAGGTCCAGGCCATTGTTATTGGAAATATGAAGCATTTCCCAACATACTCTATAGAATGATAGAAGAAAATGACATTTTGCGTGTTCAAGATAGCTGTGGTGTTCCCATGGTATCACTGAAAGAAGATTAATGCAAATTCCCAAGACCAGACATACAGTCACCCAGCCTTTTTGAAATTTCACTGTCTGGAAGAAGTAAGAGTGCCAAGACCACCTGTTGCACTTTGCAGGCCTGATTCAGCACCTGTGATTAGGAGAAAATAATGGCACCTGTGATCAGGAGAAAATAATGGCTAGTCTATTACCTTCTGTAGTATTTTTGTTGTACAACAAACAGTATCAGACTTTGCCAGAACCAGTTAAAATCTTCACTGTACCTGTAACAGCAGAACTGCAGATGTTTACCCTAGGCTTAAACTTGGTAAAATAAATACTGCAGGCCCTAAAAACTTTTAACAGAAAACAGGTACCTATTCCTACCGCTAGCAGGGTCTAGGTTAGACACAAACATCCCTGACCTAGAAACAGGAAATCTCCTTGTCCTGCTTTTTATTACCAGTGTAAATATTACAAAAATGCACAGATTGTGCCAAAGTAACCAATTGTGGAATCACAGGGTGAGCAATCGGTCATAATCTCTAAATCTACCAAAGATTTTGCCAGAAAATCTAAATTCAAAGCACAAAGTGCAAGAGAAGCCATCATTCCGTAAATCATTTACTGGTTTTCAATCCATGCCTCATCCTCCCCTTGTTAAGTCATCACTTGCTCTTGCACAGAAGACTGCGCATTCCTAAAATCATTATTTCCACAAGCTTAGTTAAACACGAAATTAAAGAGGGGAGGCAAAAAAGTCTCCTTACAGGAGGATAAATTCTGATCTTCCTAAAACCAGAAGTACACATCTGGAAGCACATTTTGAAACAGTAAATTCTGATTCAGAAACTGTTAAAGAAGCTGGCTCTTGAAACTGCAGTCAGTTCACACAGCCACCAAGGCCCCTGCACTATTCAGAGTGGACTTCAGGAAAGCCTCATCTTCTGCCCTCTAGTTATTCAAAGCCCTCTGCTTTTGCTTTGCTGAAAATCTTGAGGCCAACAACTGGGGGGGAAAAAAAAAACAAAAACAAAAACACACCAATCCAGGAGCACAGCTGTTGGGTTGCTTTGCAGCTACACACACACGATCAGCTCTCTCACTCGAGATGAAACCGAGCTGCCCTGTCTGCTCCGAAACCACTGCCAGCCTGCAGCGCCCGGCCAGGCGAGGCCACCCATCCCGCTCGGGCCCAGGGCACCGACCCGCTGCAGGAATTAGGCGCGGTATCAGCAGTAGGTCTGGACCCCGGCGCTGCTCGCAGAGCGGTGCAGCGAACCTGCCGGGCAATGGCCTTGTGAGCAAGCACACCCCCCCACACACACCTCCTTCGAGCCAGCCCGGCCACAACCTGCCCATAGCCCACAGGAAACCACGCCAAGCTCAAGGTCTTCTGCTCGTCCTTCCGTCGCCGCGGCCCTCACATCCACAAAACGAGCCTGCGTGTGGCGGGAGCGCGGAGACACCGGGACACCCCCGCCACCGTGTCCCGGCTCCCGCTGGCGGCAGCGCCGGGGCGGGAAAGGCGGGCAGGGCCCTCACCCCCGGCCGAGGGCAGCCCCCCGGCACGGCCGGGCACCGGCACGGAGGGCAGCGCAGGGCAAGTCTCGGCTCGCCCGCCTCATCCTGCCCTGCGCGGCAGCCCCCGCGGGACCCCGGGCGACATTCCCAGCGCGGACCGCAGACCCGCAGCAGCCTCCTTACCCCGCTCGCCATCGCGCACGGCTCGGGCTGCCGGCGGAAGGGGAAAGGGGAGCCCGCCTCCCTCTCGCCCGCCTCTCTCCCCGGAGCGGTCGAAGGAACTGGCTCCTCCCTCCCTCCCTCCCTCCCTCCCTCGGTTCGCTCCTTTCCTTTCCCTATCCCCTTTTCCTTTTGTCTTCCTTTCCAGGTTACCCAGATTCTTCCCGAGTAACGGGAGGTCATGTGCCCCTCCTGCAGCATTCCCTGAGGAACTCAGCCGTGCGTGCGTGTGCCTGCCTTGCCTCTGCGGGGCAGGCACACTCCGGAGATGCTTGGCACCTCCTGTGGATCTCACCTGGACACAGGTGGGAGCTGCCCGTATCTCCATTGCAGGTCCTTTGCACCTAAATCTGTTCCGGGCTGGCTAAACTGCAGTGCTGAAGGCTTTGCTGGGCAGAAGTGTGTTTCCAACTGGGTGAAGACATCCCCTTCCCAGGCCGGGCTTAGGGATCTGCAGTGAGATGGAAGTTTTGGCTGTGCCTCTTGACATTGCATCTGTCAGCCTTTGAAGCAAAGGGGCTATTTCTACAACACGGGATTGTTAAACTCCTCACACTGTTGTTTAATTTTCTGAAGAACCTTCTTCCTTCTGGCAGGGTAGGACAGGCTTCTTGTGAGGTCTGCAGACATGGGCGTGTAAGATCAGGGGAACAATTCTGCCATGGGCTGTTGGGATTTTACACACCAAGTCCCTCTCAGTAAGAAATGGAATTTTTATTTCCCAGTGACACACTAACAAAACTTAGCAAAACACCACAGTTAGACAATACCCCCAACTTGGGAAAAATTAAACTTTAATTTAAACATAACTATAGCATTTAATAAATAACATAAAAATAACATAAAGTTTAATATCATAACTAAAATTACAAACTAAATGTGTAGGCTCAGGAAAGCTGACACTGAGCTGGAATGGAACTTAGGCAATGAGAGTATTATATAGGTTTTGCATATGGTGAAAGATGTTGAGAAGGAATGAAAGGATGTGTGATAAGGTTATCTGTCCCATTGCCTTGAGGCTTCCAGTGGCTTCTTCAGTTTGTGTTCATGGCCTACCACCAAATCCTTGTTGTTGAAATCATAGCAGGCCTTGTCCATTTCCTTGGTTAAACACAGTTCTACCAACCTTTTGTGCCCTTGGCCATGCCTGGTTTGTCAGTGCTTCCAAAAAGTCACCAAGCACTTTATGTTTAGCTAAACTCTGCAGATGCTCTGCTTTTGTTAGTATCTTTGACGTTCTGGAAATTGCAGGCACTGATTTTGGTAGACAAAGGGACAGATACATAAATCATGACTCTAATGCTCACTGTCCAATTTCAGCAATTAAAGGGGTTCATTTTCATTTTTCTTTCCTTTGCAGTTTTGTAATGGTGCCTCCAGTGTTGCTGTGTACTATTGGAGGCCCCTGGACACAGGAAGTGGTTTTGCAACTTTCTCTCCGTTCTCAGCACCTTGCACTTAAATCAAGTTACCATTCTGTGCTCTTGACTGAACTATTTATGCTTCGTCACGTGTGTTTCAGGTTTATTTACATAAGTTCTGTAGGTGAGGGCTCCCAGTGCTGCTCTGGATTTTACATTGTGTTGGTTTTGATGTTGTTTTAGCAGATGCTAGGTGCTAACTGGGAACAGCAATTTGGATTGAGAAAAAAGGAGGGCTTGGAAGCACTGTGAGAACACATGTAGGAGAGAGCCCTGGCAATCATGTTTTTGCTTGGAGGATGTTGTCTGTTTCTCCAAACCAGTCTTTTGAATTCTGATTTACATTTCCTAGATTTTTCTGGGAAGTACCAGAGGATCATACTTGTGTAGCATAAAAAAAAAATAATTAGAAATTCTTTTCATCCTTCAAGTCAGCATAAACTTATTCTTTTTAAAGTATAAATATAGCTGGTTGAAAAATTGAAACATTTGAAAAATCAAAATTGTTTTAATTTAGAATTACAGAATCAGTTAGGTTGGAAAAGACCTCTGAGATCATTGAGACCAACCTACGACTAAACATCACCCTGTCAACTAGACTATGGCACTACATGCCACTTCAGTCTTTTCTTAAACACCTCCAGGGCTGGTGACTCCACCACCTCCCTGGGCAGCCGTTTCAATGTTTAATCACCATTTCTGTAAAGAAATTAATCCTAAAGTCCAACCTAAACCTCCCCTGATGCAGTGTGAGACGAAGTCCAAAAATGCTCAAAACTGGTTAGTATTTTCTTGGATATTTTAATTAATTAAATTAATTAAATTAGTTAAAATAATTTACCCTGGTTTTGTAAACACAAATATAAATTTAAAATATTATCTGATAATTCAAGAAATGGTTGGTTCCAAGGGAAGAATTTTAGGAATAATGTCATTAATTAACCCCACTATCATTCTGTATAGTAGAGTAAAATAACATTTCAAAACAAAGGCCTATATTAATTAGATTAATTCAAAATAAGTGTGAAAGTGACCTTGAAAGTTTTGCAGTAAACACATGAAGCTGGGATAGTGAAAGGTTTTTAATACTTTAGATATGGAAATAAGTAATTTGGGGAGTTTTGTGATTAAATATTCTCAGGCATCTGCTTTCATTGAAAATCAAATAAAACACAAAAAAAGCTGATTCTAATATGCTAGTATTAAAATAATGCGAGGAAAATTTGAAAGATAAAAATGGGGAAAGGGTTATTCTGTCACCTCTTCGCACTTGACAGGATTTTCTCCTGGTATGCATACATGCCTTTGCTTTAAACGTAATTATTTGGTCAGCTGTGGAACAAGTGATATTTTAGGAATCAAGCAGAATTTGAGGAGCTCTCCAACTGCCTGCTGGAATTTGAAGTCCTGCCCAGTTACTGGTCGCTGTCAAAGGGGCAGGAGGATCCCCGAGTTACTGTAAATCCAGCAGTAACACATCTGCTGGCTCGAGTGAAGGGCAGCTGGACAGCTCCCGTGTGGCGGCCGGCAGCAGAGCTCACCAGTGAGGGTGGCAGGGCGGCGTGCGGGGCTGGGAGCTGCCCACGCGTGTGCCCCCCCCCCCCACGCCCCCGCTGTGAGCTGGGCAAACCTCGGCCACGGGTGCCTGCTGCAGGCAGGGAGGGACTCGAGCCGTGCAGAAATCCAGCTCTTCCCGCGCGTTCGGAAGCCGGTGGGACAGCGTGCCCAGAGAGCGGGGACAGGCGGCCACCAGGTGGCCCTGCTATAGCGACAGAGCTCATGTAGCAACAGGGCGAAATAACTGATAAAAGTGCAAGTTACAATTGACTTAAGGCAGAGTTATTTTATAGCGATCGAATTTTGTATCATCTAAGTTTGGAATTTTTTTCAAAAAAGGATTTGTTTTTTCTTTTTTGGATGCCGATCCCGCACAGATCTATTTATATGTGTTTCTATTTATTACACAAATACTCGGCTAATCAATTACTTTTTTCGAGACTTGTCCCTCACATAAAATTAAGACTCTGCAGATGCACGTGCAGTGTTAGGGAAACATGGTTTATTGGAAGAAACTTCTTGTGGTGTTTTCGCAGTAGGTAAGTGCTAGAGTTTAATTAATTAACATCTATTGATTTATTTTGGTGTTATCTCCTTACCTGCAGTTATAGTTTTATGTTTAAAAAGTAGTTAGGAGAATTATAGGTAACTTTTATATCATGGCAAAGTGGTATGTGCCGTTACTGTAATTTGACAGACAGGATGGGATTTGTTAACCTTTGAAAACTTGTTTGTGCATTTATGATATGCGGTGCAATTGCTGATTGTGCTAAGGGGTTTCCAAAAGCTCAAAGGGCTATGGGCTGGGATAAGAGTTGCCTAAAAGAGGTCAAAAGGCATTATAGTGTTATGGGTCCAATGTTCAGCACTGAAAGAAGGGTCCCTTTGGCAGAATGACCGGCTTGGAGTGACAATCTTGTTCTCTGGGGAAGATTTTGCATAGTTGTACTGTAATATTCTATGAAAGTTGGTCCTGGAAATATCTTAAAAGTACAACAGCAGTTTCCAAAATGAAACCACATCTGTGTATGTGTGTATAAGAGCTCCACAATAAGAAGAAATTTATCTCCTGCTTTATATAATATGCTTCAAATA
The DNA here is from genome assembly GCF_003031625.1 of Empidonax traillii. Taxonomy (NCBI): domain Eukaryota; kingdom Metazoa; phylum Chordata; class Aves; order Passeriformes; family Tyrannidae; genus Empidonax; species Empidonax traillii. The sequence continues at coordinate 271,038 of NW_020956017.1, forward strand.
GTATAGTTCTAATTACTGTCCCTTATTTCTTTTCAATGCTAACCATTTCATATTTGTGTGAGCTGCACTTTATTAAATACACATTCATTCTTAATACATATTTATGAAATATTAAATAATTTTGTTAAATAGTAAGACCAGCCAAAAATAAGGTTTAAGTTAAAGTGATAATCTACAAAAATTTGAGATCAGCCCTTAAAAAACAAGGACAGTTTGATTGCTGCAACGAAGAATATCGACCATGTGAAAATTTGATTTAAAGGAAAGAAAAAAGCCCAACCCACAAACACAGACCAGTGGTGATAAGGAACCTGGATATGTGTATTATTCGCTTACAGTCTTCAGATGTTCCTGTTCCATTAGGGCTTTGGGCAATCCTATCACTGTGGGCTGTTTATCAGCTTAGTGGCACTGCTCTTCTTTGGCAGGCCTTGAAGATGTTAGTTAAATTGGTTGGCTCAGTAGCTTTTTTGGAATCCCCATAGAAACTGCCCTAATGCAGAAGAGAAATTTGGGAAAGTTTTCTTCCCTTGCTTTTTGCTAAACTGCTCTTGACACAGACAAAGTCATATTAAAGGAGAGTACGACAAGAACGTTTGTCCAGCAAAGGGCCATGATTATCGGCCTGGAGTATCTCTCCTATCAGGAAAGGCTGAAAGGTGCTGGAGTGACAGGTTTTGTGTGGGGATAATTTCAAGTAGCAGAACACACTGTGGTCCTGCAAGTGAGACCAGAGAGCGGCAGCAGCAGAAGCAGCAGCAGCAGGAGTGCTGATTTCTCTGCTGGACTTTGTTTGAGGCTGCAGCATTCACCCAGCTGAGATGGGGACAGAGCTGTCTGAGGTGGGTGAAGGTGGGAGGCAGTGGCAGTGGAGGGGCAAAGGCAGTAGCTCACTGCTGAGACCAGGGCTGTGGTGGAAGGGCGTGTGGGATGAGAAGGAGCTCCTCCTGCCCCGTAGGACCTCTGTTGATTGAGTGCACTGCATGGGACGAGTTTGACTGAAACCCTTTATTGGTAAAAGTGTTTTCTCAGAAGAGGGATCCTTCTGGGTCTTGTCTGGGCACAGGAAGAGCAGCAGCAAGACCAGCATAGGCGAGTTCCTTCTTCTTGTGTCCTTGTGCCCCACAAGGCGAGGGGCTGGTTGAGAAGGGCGTGGGCCAGGAGAGCATCTGCTGGGCTGGTCCTTCCTCTCAGCTTTCCATGGCTGTGTCCCTCAGAAGAGCAGGACGGTGCGAATACTGAATAGTGGAAGGGAAGGGAAGGGAGGGTTTAGAGGTTGCTGCGGTTCAGAAGCAGGCAGAGGGGCAGGCAGGTGTGCCTGGGGACCGGCTGCCTTCTTTCCCTCCAGCCTCTTCCTAACTTAGCTGCAGGAGACATGCAGCAGTAGGGCAAGCGTGATGCGGCCCTTTTTCCCTCCCCAAAGCTCTGGTGTTGCTGCTGTAAGACACATTCCTCCCTCCTCTGGCTTTTTGCTGTTGTTTCTAAGGATGGCCCTTCCTTCTGACTGTCAGTCCTGTTCTTTCCAACAGTCCCTGACATAATGGAGTTATATCTGGGTGTCTATGCTGCCTCAGTGCTGGGCCTGCAGGATCTCTGTTGAGCTGAACCACGAGCAGGATTGTCCCCACACTTGGCTCCAGGCCCTGCTTCCTCAAAAGGCTCAGGTGATTTTTGAGAAGACAGTGTTGCATGTTCTGCCTGCCAGAGCATTTGGGCTGTTTGACTTTGAGGAGGAGGTGGTGTTTGCTGTGCCTCGCTCCTGCTAGTGAGGGTCTCACCTTTTTCCTGCACGTAACAACTCAAATCCCTCGTTCACTTTAGCGAAGGGCAGCGTGTGCGTGATCAGCAAGTCTGAATTGAATTTCTTCTCCAAATAGCTGGAAACTAATTTGGGGATAGAATCTCTTATCTTCCAGCCTAGAAACAAGAGGAAAGAGCTTCAGTGACTAATGGGAGAAATGCCGTTTTGGGAATGGAGTGTTACTGTGAGGGTCAGGAGTGAGGGACCAGTACCGGTGCTTGTGAGATATTCTCTTCTCTGTGGGAGAAGTTGGATAGTGGAGACAGTTGTGTGTGTTGTACTTGATGAATCAGTTACAGGTTTATTAGCATATTTAATGCTAATGTTTAATGCAGTGGAAATGCTCCTCTTTAGTTCACTTTTTCTTGAAAACCCCCTTTTAGTATGCCTTGTAAGCTGCCATGACAGGAAAAGCTGAAATTTCTAAAATGTTTTCTTTAGTTTCATACCTCCAAGCACTGACCCCTTCCATGTACGCCCAGTTAGCAGAAGCGTAGGATCGACGGAAATCTTTGAACCGGAATCCACTTCCCCAATCATCACAAAAACGCCAGTGCTCATATTGCAGGAAGCCAGGGCAGCAATCTGATGGGACAGGGAGGTGAGTTAAAGAAAGCACTGGTGAGTTGGTCAGGTCTGGCTCTCCCTGGTAATCTGAAAACACATCCTCCCTTGTGCAGGAGACATGGAGAGCTCAGGGCCTCTTTCACGGACCTGTACTTTCCTTTCTCTCACAAAGGTGTGCCCAGCAGTGCAGGCAGCAGGCAAGGAACTTCCCACCTGGGTGAATTTTCCCTGATGGCAGCCTGGGAGTGATCTGAGAGGGAAGACACATGCTGAAAGGCCACCTACCATGGTTTCTGCATAGCCAATGGCCTCAAAGGAGTAGTCCACACCCTGTCCTGTCATCTCAGTGAGCACCTCCTGGATGGGCTTCTTGTAGTCATGAGGGCTGATGCAGTCGGTGGCTCCCAGCTCCTTGGCCTTGGCAAACTTGTCCTTGTTGATATCCACGGCAATGATGCGGGAAGCTCCAGCTGCCTTGCAGCCCATGACGACAGAGAGGCCAACTCCTCCGAGGCCGAAGATGGCACAGG
>NW_020956017.1:277127-278429 GCF_003031625.1 Empidonax traillii
AAAAAGGTAGTGAATACATGATGTGATGTACACACATGTCCTTCTGGATTGAAGTTCTACTGTCTGTGGTATTGCAGCTGTTTTCACCTGAGTAGTAAGGGGACAGTATCTGAGAAAGTGATTTTTTCCAAGGACACATTTGTTTCACTGACATGTAACGTGGTCTGTGAGTGGTTCACTCTCCCCAAGTTCTCTGGGTTCCCACAGAGCTGTTTTCTGCTGAGGCATTGCACGAGGGGATTTATTGGGAGGATTGGATGAATAAGAGCTTGTTGGAGAAGCTGGCTAAGATGAGCACCCTGAGGGTGATGGAATCCCCATGGTTAGGAAGGAATCCTCCTCTGTGCCTCGAAAGGATGCATTTGTATATCTGGGGAATGGGATAAATTCCTGGAAGACTCCCACTAATGAAATAAAAAGCCTTCTTGAATCAGGAGCTTTTTAGAATGCTATAATGAGTGGAACTTAATTCTCTAGCTGTTGAACAAGAGTATACATATATTGATTTCTTTTTTTTTTTTTTTAAATCAAAAGATGCCTGTTGACTTTAGGATGCAAAAACATTAGATGTGATCATTGAAAAATGCAGCATTCATGAATCAGGATGGAATTAATCTGTAGACTCATGCTTAGGACACCCTGCTCTTCAGGTGATTCTGATGTCCTTCATAGAATCAGAGAATCTCAGAATGGTTTGGTTGGAAGGGACCCTAAAGATCAGCTAGTTTCAACCTCTTTGCTATGGGCAGGAACACCTTTCACTAGACCAGTCTGCTCAGAGCTCCATCCAACTGGCCTTAAATATTTCCAGATATGGGGCATCCACAGCTTCTCTACAACCTGTTCCAGTGCCTGACCACTGGAACAAAGTAAAAGAATGTTTTCCCAAAATCTAGTCTAAACTACTCTTTTTCATGCCTTTTTTTCTTATCAGTTCAACCAACAGATTTGGTGGAGCAAAGATATGGTTCTTCTCCAGGATTTTCATGTATTTTCATGTGCTTTGCAATCTCCACTTCACTCTGAAAGCGGACTGATTTAACTGGTTAGCCAAAAATAAAAATACTCTTTAGGAGGTTCAGGCAGGCAACCTTTACGCAGCTTTTGAGTCATAGTTTGGTTGGCTTTGATTACCGGTCCATTTTCTACATTGCACAAGAGTTGGAAAGCAATTCCAGATGACAAATGCTCTATGGCTGATCTCTCCTGTGTGACTGGAAGGGTTCAACGATTAAACCAAAAAGTTTTAAAAGAACTGTAACAGATACTGAAATCATTCAACTGCTTCCTAGATAACATTCC
>NW_020956017.1:279074-280590 GCF_003031625.1 Empidonax traillii
TATTAGTTCTCCTTCAAACATCCGTGTGATGCTCTAGTCCATCAAGCTTGCAAACCCAACACTGATGTGAAGACAACACAGAGTTGCTGTCTGTCCTGCTTGCAGTTTGAAGTGCCATGGGTAGCTGGTATTTATGCAAAGCATTTGAAATGTGTGTGATTATGGCAGGGAGTTGATAGTGAGATCCTGTTGCTGTGCGGCTTTGAGTATACTTAAGACAGGGGAGGTTGTGTTTTTTCCTTATCCATTTGATAGAGGGAAAATAAAATCAAATTTCTATGTCAGCAGACATGGATTTAATGATTAACTTTTTAATGGTGAATACTGTGTATCTCCATCCAACACTACTGATCTTCCCCTCCCCCCCCCCGCAGCACTTTCAAGCCCCCAGTAACTTTTAATTAAAAGCCAAAGCAGATATTAATGCCTTTATTAATGACTCAGCATTAAATTTCTGTCTTCAGTGTACCTGGGCATTGGTTTTGGAGACCATTTTTACATTGTACAGTGAAGGACAAACTAAATCCTATCCTGCATTTGTTAGCAGGATTGATAATTCACTATTCTCTAGGATGCCCTGTTCCTTTCATCTCCAGTAGGGCAAGAAATATTGTACAGCTGATACAAAATGAAAGGGGGACGAGTCAAACGAGGTAAGGGATGCAAGAGTTAGATCCACCCTGACATATTTTACATTGAAGAGATATAACAAAAAATATTGATAAAGGTCTATTTAAAAAATCAGTTGATTCTGTTCACTCTAGTGAAGGAGAACGGTAGAGGGGAAAACTATGTTTAATAGAGAGCAGGACTCCTACAGCCACTGCTGATTGTGAGTCTATTCTATCCCAGAATGATAGAATCCTAGAATATCTCACATTGGAAGGGAGCCATAAGGATTACCTTTTGTGCACAGAAGAAATTTAGTTGCCAAACTGGTTGTGATCCTGGTAGCTCCCACAGAATTTCATTCTGCCATGAAAGGAGGAATTTTGCTTTATAGTTTCTGAAAGCCAAGGTATAGTACCTCTAGCACCCACATTTACATAAGGTGGGACATAAATGCACGTGTAATTTCTCTTCCCAATCCCAGTCTGTAAATTTCTCTGAGGTTGTTATTCAGAAAAAAGCTAGGTCAGGAGAAAAGCCACCAGACTGAGATCAGGAGGCAAAAGAGTCTAAAGAGGACAAATATGAATTGAGGAAGGAAACATTAGGAGAGACTAGTACAAAGTGAAGGGATAAGAAAACCTGATGTTTAAATGCAAGGCACTGGAGTGACAGGTTTGGTGTGGGCACAGCTTCAAGTAGCAGAACACACTGTGGTCCTGCAAGTGAGACCAGAGAGTGGCAGCAGCAGCACCAAAAGCAGGAGCGATGATTTCCCTGCTGGACTTTGTTTGAGGCTGCAGCATTCACCCAGCTGAGATGGGGACAGAGCTGTCTGAGGTGGGTGAAGGTGGGAGGCAGTGGCAGTGGAGGGGCAAAGGCAGTAGCTCACTGCTGAGACCAGGGC
>NW_020956018.1:0-97327 GCF_003031625.1 Empidonax traillii
TTCTTAGTAGGAAGAGAAAAACTAAAGAACTCTAGATACAACAATTCCAACTAGACAAAAGTGCTCTGTCTTTCCAGAAAGAGCGCTCTCCCCTTGTCTCAGTTCAGCAGGAGAAGCAGTCTCTTTTCCATTTCCAGAGCTCCAGCTCTTTGAAGGAATTTTGCAGCCCCTGAAAGTTCTTCTCCTATGATCTCTAGGATGACAGGTCTGTTTCGTTGCAGCTGGAACTGTCTTTCTCTCTCTCTCTCTCTCTCTCTCTCTCTTCTATCTTGACCTATGGGCTGGGGTTACCCCCTCCTGGGCTAAGACCAGAGGTCTGGGGTTCCCCAGGCCCTGTGGGGTCTTCCATGGATTGCAAGGGGACACTTGCCTATCATGGTCTTCCCACAGTTGCAGGGGAGAATGTCTTTTGAGTCTCCCCCTGTTTCTTGTGGGGTCCCTCCTGACGAGAGACAGTCCTTGATGGACCTCTCTAGCCTGAGTCTACCTTTGGGCAACAGTCCTTCCGTTCTTTGCTGTCCTTTAGGGGGACAAAGTCAGGTGCAGCAGCATGGATCCCTCCCTGGGATCACACAAATCCTATGCGGGCCGACTTGTTGCAGCGCAGGTCTCTTTCTCCATGGGCCACAGGTCTGCAGACGGACTCTGTTTCATCCTAGGCCTCCCACGGAGTCCCATCTTCTTCTGAAACTCCTCTGCTGCAGCATGGGCTCCTTCATGAGCTGCAGAGGGTCTCCTCACTCCAGAATCTTCCACAGACGGCAGGGGTTTTTAGTTTTCAGTCGTTTCCCTGCTGAAGGGAGAGAGAGAGTGATGGGGAGGGGAGGGGAGGGGAGGAGAAGGAGCCCCCCCTTTCAGGCTTCTGTCTCCTGCGGCTGCCAGCTGTGACCTTGGAGGCTGTGCTATCTCTCTCTCTGGCTGCAATTCCTTCGGCAGTATTTCTGGTCCAGGCAGTCTTCCTTTTGAGTTTGTCCTCCACTCTGTTCCATGTCTCGCACAGGGAGGCTTCAATGGTAAACTTGCCCGAGGGGAGGAAAAGGGCCTGGCCCCACTTGGGGCCTGCTGCCTTCCCCTCCATTGCTCCTAATTTCATCTGGCCAACAGGCTTCTCTTTCCTTTTCTTAACTATGGACTTGGCAGAGGCCTTACTAAAACTTTGGATTGGCTTTGGTCCGGAAATTCACCTGGACAAAACTCTTGTCATGCCCACGGGGCACCGGTTGGGAAAGCCACAAGAGTGGTTCTCCTGGAGCCTCAGTGCTTCCAGCAGAGCGGATGGGCAGAGCCTGGATTTCCCAGTTGAAATGAGACCCAGGTGTTTTGCTGAGGAGGAGTTATATAACTATATGGCCTGAGTGTATGGAAACTGTTTATTGAATTTCAGAAAAGGTTTATCATAAAGATTTTCAGTAAACTGTTTTCACTGAGCAGAATATTTTAATGACGTTTTGTTTATCTAGGGTGACTCACCTTTTGGTAAGTCCTTGTCTCAAAAAGCAACCCTAATCCCAAATGTGTGGATATTCGAGATATTCTGTTACATAGTTACTTTTCTTCATGAATTTCCAACAATCATTTTATATTTTGCACATATACTGTTCTATGTGTCTAAAGTTAATTAACGATTTTCTGAAGGAAAATATATAACAAAAAGAAACAATCAAACAAAAAAAAACACAACAAAAACAAAACCAAAAAACAAACACAAACCCACATCGTTTTTTTTAGGAACTTCTTTTCTGGAGAAGAGAACTTGATTGAAGCTCTCCAGGTTTGAGAGGTACCTCTCTCAGGAGATGAACGATCTGCAAAAGTTGCTGCTAAAGTTAAATTTCAATCCTTGACAAAAATTAGGAAAAATTCTTCCTATATATTCAATATTGGATTAATGGTTTCTGCGTCTTCCAGTGACACATTTTTAGAGCTAAGTGAGAAAGGAATGGAAAAGTTTAAAACATCACAGGAATTAGTCCCATGCTGCTTGAGTATATTGACAAGGAAACTTAATGAACTTCTCAGGCATTCTGAAACACACAAATTTCTAATTTCAGTTATTTAATCCGTATACTCTTTTTTTTTTTCTTTTGAACATACAAAATGAATCAATAGCTGCAGCCATAGTTCTGTTTGCTTCACCAGCTGGGAATTTACAATCAATTAATATGAAATTTCTTAAAGTAAAAGTACAGTTGCTACTAATGTAGATGAAAGTTTCTTGCAAGGCAAATAAAAAAAAATGTTGGCAAGAAATAACTTGCAAAAATTGTGTTTTATATTATACCTTGTTAAATAACAGGCAGCAATCTACTCTTTGTAAATTTTCATCAAAAAAAAGGCAAAACCAGAAACAATACGTATTATATTGGACAAGTGTACCTCCTCTCTACATTGTATGATCATTAAGGTCAAAAAGTTCTTAATATATTTGTTTTGTTATATCTTTATCTGTCCTTTCTAAGCAGACACAATATTACTGCAAAATGGTTAACATAAAAATAATTAGACTGAAAATACTTATGATCAATAATTAATTTCTTTACATTTTCACAAAAAAATCAGGAAAGTCATTTTATAACTAGTCAATCAGTTTATTGAAGGACTTGCAAATAACACCCCGAAGTTCCAACTACACTATTCCTAAATAGTGTATTACTCAGTATTACGCTGTATTTTGAGCTGGTATGTGTCTAATAGATGCCAGAAATGTAATAGTTGAAAAAAAAAAAAAAAAAAAACCAGAAAGAAAAAAGAACTGCATTATTATGTTTCCATGCCTATAGCTGTGAAGGTGGAAGGCAGCAACGTTGTAGCTCTAGAGTTCAGGGAACAAAGCTTTGGCTTGCCATAAGAAAATGTTTTTCCCTTCACAAAAGATACACAAAAGTCTGGTGACTTCTCCACTTGTATCCTTCTTTGTCTGTTTACAGCTACCAGGAAAGAGAGATTGTGGATTGTCATCAAAAATGCTTTGAGTAACTGTGGGCAAAACCACAATACGAGGGATAAAAACGATCCTCATTCTGAAGTCAAGCAAAACATTGCTTTTACCAACCAAAACCATGATTCTTGAGAACAAACTTGTTCATCAGTTATAAAAAACTTGTATTCAAAATCTTGAAAAACCGAGTAAGATGTGCATGTGAATATGTACACGACACTTAACACCAGATAGCTACTAATGATTGTAAATTTAACAAGTCCAGCAGCAGTAAAATGTTTTAGTTCTTGATAGATAAAAAAGTTTTCTCAAGAATCAAAGGTGAAGTTTTCTTTACCAGCAAAACTTGCCTAAGATTTTCAGTCCCTGTCAACTAAAATGCTACATTACATATTTAAAACAAAAGTCTATCAGCAGGTTCAGTATTTTATTTTCTGAAAGAATTTGCGGAGGATCTCCAGTTAAAACATGGCAGCTAAATAAAACGTCATAGATTATTCGAAAGTATCTTCTTATTTGTCTCTGAACAGCTGTAAAAGTTTGATTAGCAGTGAACTAACTAGGAAATAAATTCATGAAGACATTCCTCTGATTTTTGGTGTTTTCTTAATGACAAATCACACTTGGCTCTGCTTATTCCCATTAATTTCCTGTAAGAAGGCTTTTCTTAATTAAAGCTGTCTGCTTTGTTTGTATACCTTCGAAAGTTACATAGTCAAGCATGAATTTCTAGATGACCATACAAGCATTTAAAAAATAATAATAATACAGAAGTAGTCAGATAAACAAGTACTCATAAAAATTTTTGGTCTTCAGGTCAGTCTAGGAACAAATGTTTGTTCTGCCAAGTGTTCACAAGAGACTGAAAATGAATGGATAATACTAAATTGCTGATATTCCTCTTTTACCTACCATGACAACTAACTTGTGGTTGTATAAATTGGTAACTTACAGTAAATATTGACCTGTTATTGACAAACAAGTCGATGTTACCAACTAATAAAGCAGAAACCAAACAACCAGAACCACTTGTAATTAAAAGTATCTTGATTTCTTTTGAACTTTTCTGTACAATTTGTTTGTTAAATTTGTAAAAGACTATTGTTCACTGCTACTAACTTTCAGTGCATCCAAATAATAATAATTTCACACCAACAGATATCCTAAAAAAGTATAGTGTGAGATATGATGGAGTATGTAATATGTAGACTCCAAATATGCATCATCGTGATGACTTAAGCATATGTTTAGAAACTGATGCTTATTAGAACGTGAAATTACTGTTAAATAAACATATATTTTAACTTCAAGACTTGCAGTACTTACTTGAGTGTACCTTGCTGTGTATTGTACACATGACATGAATGAATCCTGTCCTAAGGCAAAGAGAGACTGGCATGGAAAAAAACAGGAGTGGCTTCTCAGAAACCTCTTTCTCAGAGTAATTGAAAAGAGAAGTCCCTGAAAGCATGTCCAGATTTGTTCTGTTTCACTTACCTACCTAAGTATATCTGCAGTCCATAACAGTGTTTCAGAGATGTAGAGTCATTGTAAACTACAGAGCATTCAATACGGATTCGATAGCACTTGCTGTTTACTGAGTGACAATAATTAACTGAATTTAGGTCAGATTTTCAAACCATATTATTGTTCAAATAAGGGTACTGTTTCATTCTGACTTCTTCATCCTGAATTCTAATCCAACTAATATTTTTTCCTCTTTATTCACTCTGTGTTTATTTACTCTATGTTGATAGGTTATCTTGACGAAGAGGTAAGGTTGCAAGTCCTATTTATACACACATTTTACCATAGAATATTGAAATAAACCAGCAGAGGAAAGAAAACAAATTATAAGGAGAAATAGGAAAAGTATGATTCTTTTTTTAATGCTCTATCAAAAGAAGAACATCAAAAGAGGAGCATGAAAAAAAATATTATAGGATTTTCCATTATAAATGTATTAAATGATTCACTATTTTTCTTTGTAAGATCATCTACCTCCTTAAAGCATGTAAATGTTTTTTTAAATCAAACTAACATCCTGTAACATTTAATTGATAATATGCTCAGAAGAATAAGTATCTTCATTAGAGTGGCTGTATTGGACAAGTAGATACCCAAAAGTTAATCATGAAAAGCATTAATAATTTTTCAAATTTAAATAGCAACTTTGCTTTTTGTCTTACTCCACTTCTTTGTCCTCTTATTCTAATATACTGAATACATGATATAAGGTTAGACTAGCTTTTTTTTTTTCTTTTTTCCTTTTTTTTTAAACAACAAAGTCAAACAAAGACTTATTTAAACAAACAGTTTTTCAAATTTTAAGAGAACTGGTAAACTAGCAGAATAATGGTGACAAAAACAGAAGTTCAAGGTGCAAGGAGAAAAAATCACTGAACAGGCCATAAAGTCACGTTTTCAGAGAGGAACAGAATAAGTCAGGATAGTAACAACTATAGCTGTTCAGAGTAGGAAGACCAACTGAAATGCAACACAAAGAGATTAGTCCTATAACCCAGACAGATACTCTAAATTATTGTTATCTTCCCCGAGGTAGAAATTATGAAATGAAACTTGGCAGATAACAAACCGTTCCTGTCTAGAAACAGAACTGTCCATGTGATGACTAGTGGATATTATCCATTAGGATTTACTTTCAAATTATCAAGTGTCAGCAGGGTCTTCTTTACGGTGATATAAAATCTGGACACCTCACCAAGATTTCCCATTGTGTATGTTCATCTTTAGCTAGCCAAAGGGTTTAACAGAAAACCGTATTATGTGAGGATGATAGGCAAGAATATTTCTGAAATCTCTAAAATATTTTATCTACAGCACTTAAAATAGCTGTTCAGTAGTCTGATGGCATCTCCATTGATCTGGAAGGAAGAAACCAGTCAGGTGAATAATAACTTCATCTGCGGCGAGATTTTCTTAACATCTTCATTTATTGCTTGAATGCATCTTTCTATTAAATTCTCCTATCCTTTCCTCTCACAAAGCAGTAAGTGCTATATCACCTCTTAAGTTATCATTTCTATGGCTAACTCCAGTTAATTCTTATCATAGATGAATGTATTCCAACACTGACTCTCTCTAAGGAGGACAAGGGTGCTGCACCTCATGTGCGCACTCCACATCACCAGCGGTGTTGCAAATAAGCCCTTTGTTCCTTTCTGAGTGGAAATAATAACTTTCCAGGTTAAGGGGAAATAATAAACTGTTCTTTTCAAAGGAAAAAGGCTCACTTTTAAGTAGAAGGCTTGATGGAGGCAAAGCATTAAAGTTATGTTAACAAAGCTTAACTTTCCAGAGAGTGACATAGTGGTAAAGCAGAGGAATATGTTGAATTACACTTTCTCATTAGACTGTTTTCTTTTAGAAACCCCTGCCTTCTACAACCAAAGAAGAAAACATAGTTACATGACAGGAAAACAAAACAACAGCAACAAAAGGAAAAACTAGTTTTAGTCCATAAATTGTAATGTTTCACAGTAGGGCTTGAAACTCCAGGGCAGACATTACCAATGTGACAAGGGAAAAACTGAGAATCATCAAAGCCACTTAAATATTCAACCATCTTTCAATAACCCAACATATTTTTGAATAATATTTATCTATATGTTTAAAACTGTAAAAAGAATTTAACAATGAGATTTCAGAGTCTCAGCATTTCATTATTTCACTTCTCTGTATTGACTCAAAACCTTCACCTTTAAACAAAAGAGACAACTGTGTTCTTTTTCTCTTTTTTTTTACCGCATTTGGAAGCAGGAAGAATCAAAACACAGCAGTAAACAGAATTCTTGAAGGACAGGCAGTTTCGTTTCAGCTGTCAAGAAACAGAAACAGATGTGTGGGCCCTGTATTGGACAAAGGTAAGCAACTTCTCCCTGAGTTTTGTGTTAATTGTACATCCATTTACAGAGATTGATGGGTTAAATCCTAGGAATGGTAGAGTCCCTTAATCTAAGCTATCGGGAGTCATTCTGGCACTGCTTTTTTGAATGAGGTTGTGAAGTTATGGTCTTAATAGCTTTTGAGGTAACAATCTCATGATATCCCAAATTTTACTTAGACCTTTGCTGTAATCAGTTTCTAAAAGATTTAATTTATATACAGTTCTGTATTTCTTATATAACAACGAAGATTTAGGTTTAAATATGAATTGATAGAGAAAAAAGGATTATCTCATTATATACTAAAGATTATCTTATTATATGAATTAATATTTTATGCTTGGTAAATTATATTATTTATATTTTATATACATTATGTACACATACATTATACATATATATATATATTACATTTTGTATTCACTCAAAATTCGGTTTTATAGAACAAAGTTTACATTTCTGAAGTCACTTTAACTTTTGCTATTGCAGTCAGGTTCAATTTTTTTGAATGTTCAAAAGCAGGAGATATCTATGTGCCATCTTTTGGTGATAAACACAGAGCCCCACTCCAAAAGGAATAATCTAACATTGTTTCTTTATTCCCATTTGGTGCTGTATGTTCAAAAGTCCTCTTAGCCATCTGATGATCACTTTGCATTTAATTATGATGTAGTCAGAATATCAAACAAAGGCTATTATTGAGTTTATTTCTGGTTGGATTGATTTCTGATCTCCCTTTACTGACTTCATAAATTATCCCAAATTCCTTCAAATCCTTAACTATTTAATTTTTAACTTCCTAAGGCCTTTTATTTAGAGCGTTCTATGCTTTTACTATTAACCAGTGCTACTGATACAATAATACTTAACCTCTGTGAACAAAAGCAGTTGTCCACTCTGTAAGTAACAGAGTAACACCCACCAGAACTCTTTTTCCGACCTAATGATCACTGATTTCTAGAGTATTCTCTTTTATCAAACATTTGGTCAAATTTATTTCAATAATAGTGAGGTTTGGAATGAAGTAACTTGTTAGAATTTAATCTCAAACTAATGAGGGCACTTGATCCTTCTCCTGTCTTCTCATCTGCCTCCAGAAAGGTGAATGCCTCCATTGCAAACCATCAAACTTCCAAATAGCTGCATTTTACGGGCAAGACAGACACAAATTAGTTCTGTGTGAATACAACAGCACACACAAATACTCATTAACAGAGTAGTTCCCAACCCCATATTGTTCAGGCGGAGTGAACATGGAATATTAATAAAAGTGATTTCTTAACCTATAACTTAGAAAGAATTGTGGATTTAACCTTGTGTGATTAGCAGAACTGTTAGCACTGCTGTCTTTACCACGCTATTCACCTGGTTAACTTCTAGCAGCCACTTTTAAATAAAATATAAGGTTAATTTTTAGAAGCAAACAAAACCAATCACATTTTAACAAGTTTTGGGCTTCGAGGGTTTTTGCTTGTTAGTATTTGAGTGTCAGTTTGGGTTTTTCTACTAGTGTTGCCATTGTTACCTTCCTGTTTCTGCTTCATTTCTAGGTCTTTCTGCTAAATTTTCTTCACTTTTTAAAATTCTTTGTACCCACAATCTTGTTTTCCCAAAATTCTTGCTGTCCAAAATGTGATTAGAATCACTACAATCCTATTTCTGTAAATATATATATATTTGCAGAAAGCTTGTGATCACATGGTGCTGTTCCCTTATAATTTCCTTACACATTTGCTTCCCACTCTAGATACAAAATACCTTACGTTCACCCTACGTTCACCCTTTGGGATTTAAATGTTGCTGCTTAAATGTCTAATTTTGATTTCATTGCTATGATGATCTCCAGTGTCTGGCTGGAGTCAGTCAGTGCTCAAAAATTTTTGCCAGAAACATTTTAACCAAAAGTGCTTTTCTAGAAGTCGTTTTTAACTTCTTGCTTTTCCCCTCCGTAATTATTAATTGGGCTATAACAAATGATTCTTGCATGGGTGTACAGACCTAAATATAAGTGACAAGAGTGGCAGGAGTTCAACCTGCCATGAGGTTGCAAGTGGTGGAGTGCAGCGATGTGAGCAGCACAATTTGGCACAAGGAGTCAGAGAGGGCTCTCTCTTCAGTACAAATTACAAAACTAGAAATAGACAAAGCCAAATCTTATTTTATTCTATTAAGGTTGTTGGGGGATTTTGTTTGGTTGGTTTGGTTTCTTTGTGCTTTGGGGGTTTCTTGTTTGCTTGTTTGTTTTTAATTGCAATAGAAGTTTGAAAAATGTGTCCCTAATCTATCAGTTTCTCTCTTTAATGGATTTGGTGACAGTATCCTGACAGTAACAGATGATTCATGAGTAAACTGTCACCTAAGGAAGCCAGTCAAGATTAACTGTCCATTCTAATGAAAACAATAAAATTAAGGCAAATTCAGGAGTTAATAGATGGGTATAGTTGAGTGGATATAAACTTTAGCTCAACTGAAATACGATATATGAAACATTTCTACACAACATAATTCCCTATATGGAGAAAGTACACACCTTCAAGAAGATCCCCCTATGCCTTCTTCAAAGTTTACTTGGTTTTGTTTGGGTTGGTTTGGTTTTTTTTCCAAGCAATGCAAGTAACAATTTCTCAGATTAAAATAAAAGAATAAGCAGATTCTGTGTTTGGTCCATGTTTCTAGGGGTTAAGATTATCTCAGTCTTTCAGCTCTTTGTCTCTTCTTGACAGCAAACAGAAAGATATGTGGAGTTCTTTTGTTAGATGATTATATGAAAAATAGCTTTTATGGTATATGAACACAAAGAGCTACAAAATAAACAACAACCAAAAAAAAAAAAGATCTGTCATTGTAATTCACTGGAAAACAGTTCCCGTATTCTTTTTCATTACAGTGTTTCACAGATACGTAAAAGTCAAGGATATTTTGACATTTAACAAATAAATAATTACAAATATCTAATTAGCTTTTCCTATTGCATGGTAGAGGGGAATGCACAAAGTGAGCTTTCCCAAGCCTCGTCAGGAAGGAGCACAACGATAGGAAGGCACCACTGGGAATAATGCCTGTCTCCACAAAATGCATCGTATTTGTGCTGAGCTAGTGAGACATGAGTGGAAGTTACAGGGCTGTGGGGTGAATGTGATTGATGTTTCTCTTATAAGCATAAACAAGACAAAGTTGCTGCTTAAAGCCATGATCCTTATGTGCCTAATCCATCACCCAATGGAAAAATAAGCAGCACCTGACAAAAAGGACAGGATGGACTTAGTGAGTCCAAGAACGCATTTATCCTCGGACCAGAAGAGAGATATGTTCTCACTGTTTCAAATCTGAGAAGCAGGTGTGATATCATAACTCTTGATCTCAAAGCTTAATTTTCCCCAACTCCAATTCACACCGACTATTAGTCCTATTTTATCCCCTCATGTTTCAAATTGCTTAGTTTCATAGCTGTGACCTTGACTATTTTGCATTTATTACTTTAATTGTTCTAAAAGTTCAGTGTTAGGGAAATGCTTTGGAAACGAACTTTTGGATTGATGCATTTTTTAAATTTTAAACATTTAAAAAAATATAAAGGGCTAATGTTAGTCATTAATTTTATTTTTTTAATACATTTTTATTTTTATACAATTTCCTATATACATTTCTCTATGTTTTTCTATAAGCCATTTGTATATTTTATTTCATAGTGTTTTTCAGTTCCCTCTGATAGACTCACATTTTGACAGATTAATGAGTCTTTAAATAGAGGAAGGCTCAGAGGAGGTGGGCAAGGGTGGAGCTCAGGCAATAAGGTAGAGTGTGATGGACCCTAACAAATTCAAAGAAGTTCAACTTGTTCTCAACACAAAGCGAGCACACAAAGGTCTTTGTTTTAAATAAGCAGCTATCTATTGGTCATGTAAATGTTTGTCCCTGAGTTAATTAAAGGTGAAGGGCCTTGAGGGAAAGCCATACGAGGAGCAGCAGAGATCACTAGGTGTGTTCAGCTGGAGAAGACTGAGGAGAGACTTCATTGCAGTTACAACTTGCAATATTACAACTCACATTGTGAGGGGCAGAGGAAGGGCAGGCACTGAGCTCTGCTCTATGGAGACCAGTGACAGGACCACAGGTAATGGCCTGAAGTTGTGTCAGGAGAGGCTTAGGTTAGGCATTAGAAACATATTCTTCCCCCAGAGGCTGGTTGGGCACTGAACAGGCTCCCCAGGGCAGTGGGAGCAGCACCACCAGAGCTTCAGGAGCATTTGGATGGTCCTCTCCGGCACGTGGTGTGACTCTTTAGGATGGTTCTGTGCAAGGTTAAGAGTTGGGCTCGGTGATCCTTGTGGGTCCTTTCCAACTCTGCCTATTCTGTGACTCAGTGAAATAGCAAAATGTGATATTAAACATTTTGGCCTGCATATGTGGAATGTCAGAACCTACTCAGCTCTGACCCACATCAAATGAGTTCAGATCAATTTTATGGCACAATACTACTTTGTTTAATAGACTGAAGTGTTTTCATGAAGGGCCACACACTCTTTAAGGGCGACAGAGCAGAAAGGTGTGATGGTGGAGTTGCCCTCTATGTGAGGCAACACTTGGAATGTATCACACTCTCTCTTGGGGTGGATGACAGGCAAGATGAGAGCTCATGGGTCAGGATAAAAGAGTAGACTAGTAAGGGTGACATTGTTGTGGGTGTTTGCTACAGGTTGCCTGAGCAAGGGAACAAGTGGAGCTTGAAGGCAGCTTGAAGGCAGTTTGAAGCAGCCTCAAAGTCACAGGTACTTGTTCTTGTAGGGGATATAAACTACCCTGACACCTACTGGAGAAGCAACACTGAGAAGTACAAACAGCACAGGAGGTCCCTGGAATGCACTGGTCAAAACTTTCTGATGCAGGTGGTGGAGGATCCATCAAGAAACGGTGTGGTCCCAGATTTTATACTAACAAGAAGGGAAGGCCTTGTTGGAAATGTGAGAGGGGGGCATCAGTGACTGTGAGGTTGTTCAATTACATATTGGGCAAGGAGAAAACAGGGTAGCAAGTAACCACGGATGCAGAAAAGCTAACTTCACCCTCTTCAGGGATTTTTTTATAAGACTTCTATGGGACGGTCCTGCAGGGAAGAGGGGACCAAGAGAGCTGAATGGTATTCAAGGGTCACTTCATCCAGGTCAAGAACAATGCATCCCAGTGAACACAGAGGGCAAGAGACCTGCATGGATGAATAAAGAACTTCTGTCATTACTCAAATGTAAGCAGGAAATACATGGGAGATGAAAACCTGGTCAGGCCACTTCGGAAGAGGTTTTCAGAGTAAGAAAAATAAAACAAGGACAACCAAGGCCCAAGCGGAATTAAATCAGGCCAAGGATGTCAAGAACAAGAAAGGATTTTTCAAATATATCAATAACTAAAGGAAAACAAAGGATAATGTGGACTGGTTTCTAAGTGAAGGGAGAACCTGGTAGCAGAGAAGGCAGTTACTGAAGACCTTCTTTGCGTTGGGTTTCACTGACAAGATCAGACTTCAGAAATCTCTGACTGAGACCAGGGTAAAGGAAAGTTGGAAGGAAGTCTGTTCCAAGAGGACTGGGTTGGGGAACACCTAATACATTAGTCCAAGAGGACTGGGTTGCAGAACACCTAGGCAAACTAGATATCCACAAGTCCCTAGCTAGGATGCTTGCAATCATCTTTGGCAGGTCATGGCTATCAAGAGAGGTTCCTGAGGACTGGAAGAAAGCAAATGTTACCCTAGTCTTCAGAGGAACTAGGGAATTACTGTCCAATCAGCCTCGCCTCAGTTCCTGGAAAGGTGACAGAGTACCTCACACAAGGAAGACAAAAAGGTGATAAGGATTCATCAACGTGCATTCACCAAAAGTAAACCATGCTTGACCAACCTGGTTGCCTTCTAAGGTAGACGGCATTCCTCCTGGATGAGGGGAGGGCAGTGAGTATTGTCCATCTCAGCTTCAGCAAGGCTTTTGTCACTGTCTCTCACAGCCTCCTCACAGGCAAACTCAGGAAGGATGGACGGGACAAACGGGCAGTTATTTGGATTGAGAATTGTCTGAATGGCAGATCCCAGAGGGTTGGAATCAGTGACACAGGGAGGCCTGTCACTAGTGGAGGCCACACTGGGACCGGCACTGTTAAACTTATTCACCCCTGACTTGAACAAAGGGGCAGACGCCTCCTCAGCAGGTTTAGTGACAACACAAAGCTGGGAGGAGTGGCTGAGGATAGCCCAGAGTGCTGGAAAGCAGCTCTGCAGAGAAGGACCTGGGGGTCTTGGTGGACAACAAACTGTCCAGTGTGTGAGCCAGCAGTGTGTCCTTGTGGCCAAGAGGGCCAAGGAATCCTGGCCTGGCTCAGGAAGAGTGTGGCAGCAGGAGCAGGGAAAGGATTCTGTCCCTGTGAGGCCACCCCTGGAGTGCTGTGTCCAGCTCTGGCCCCTCAGGTCAGGAGGGACATGGAGGGGCTGGAGCAAGGGCAGAGAAGAGCAGGGAGGCTGGGGAAGGGACTGGAGCACAATTCCCATGAGGAGAGGCTGAGGGAGCTGGGGGGGCTCAGCCTGGAGAGGAGGAGGCTCAGGGGAGACTCAGCACTCTCTGCAACTCCCTGACAGGAGGGGGGAGCCAGGGGGTGGTTGGTCTCTTCTCCAAGGCAGCTCTCAGTGAGACAAGAGGGCTTGATCTCCAGCTGTGCCAGGGGAGGTTTAGGTTGGATATGAGGAAGGAATTCTTTATAGAGAGCGTAATTAGGCACTGGAATGGCCTGCCCAGGGAGGGGGTGGATTCATCATCCCTGAAGGTGTTTAAGGTGAGACTGGATGTGGCATCAGTGCCATGGTCTGGGAATCACAGTGGGGTTGGACCAAGGGTTGAACTTGATGATCTCAGAGGTCCTTTCCAACCCAACCAATTCTGTGATTCTATGATTCTATTCAAGAATGGACGCAATCCTGTGCCATGCACTCTGGGATGACCCCGCCTGGGCCAGGAAGTTGGATCAGATGTGAATCCACTGTGGTCCCTTCCAGCATTACCCATTCTGTGATTGAGAAATGGTTCATCACATCTGAAACATCTTTATTGTGATACAATAGCCCAGAGGGTTGAGTTGCTCAGCAACTATGACTTTTTGAATGCAAGGCTAAGTTTGAACCCTGTGGAATTCACAAAGATTCTGATCTGTGGAAAAAAAAAAAAAAAAGACAGCCAGTGCCATCTAATGTCAAGTTAGATACTTCTGTCATTTTCTGTTTGTTGTTTTTACCAATGGCACTAGAAATCATTAAAATCCTATTGCTTGAGAAAGATTTCAATTGCATATGATCTAATGAAATGTCATCCTTATATGAGTCATATGTCTTTGATGTCCTGTCTCCTTGTTGACTTCATGATGCATTATCAAGAATGGGGATTTGCTCAGCCAGAACATTTTGTTTACAAGATTAAAACTAATGCAATCAGGAAATGGCAGAGGAGAAGTTACCAGACATAACCCTTATCCTGACCCCCCTCCCCTCTGACTAATATAAAACCCCACATAAAAAAGAAAAGAAAGGAAAAAAAAAAAAAAAAAAAAAAAAAAAAAAAAAAAAAAAAAAAAAAAAAAAAAAAAAAAAAAAAAAAAAAAAAAAAGGCAGCATTCAATACATAAATCAAAATAAAATATCCTGTGACTGACCATCACATAAAGGCTCTGTTTTGCTGATGATTTATAAACAGATATGATGATAATTATATCTATTAAAAAACTTTCAGTTTTTTTTTTTTAAATCTAGAGCTAGAATTTTTCAAATTAAAATGAAAGAAAATTCTGAGAATGTGTAGACAAGATAAGCAAGTATGCAACTAAAAAAACAGTAAATGTCAAAAGGCTGTTGCATGATGTTTGTGCTCTGAATGTTTATGCTTCGCAATAAAAGCTGAGGAGGTATACTTCAATCAGGTAATGTAGAACTAACAAATTAGATTGTAAGCCTTGAGTTAGGAAGGTTACCTCTTCACACACCTCTTTAGTATCTTTTTTCAGGGCAACTGCAGATGGCTTGAGCTGAGGTAGGAGAGTATTTAGCATGGACTTAAATTCTCATTTTAGATCTGTTAAGTTCTTTAAGGCATTTACAAACCTGCAATGTCTGAAAACCAGTCAGAGGACACACAGTGAGAACCATCAGTAGGAAACTAAACTAGACTCACTGTTGAAAGAGATGGTGCTTCAAATGTTGCCATTTTCTTTCACAGGAAAACCACTTTGCGTATGCCAAAACAGCAAATTTGAATACCTTGGATTTCCAACACGACATATGAAATCTTTAAATCTTTAAACTAAGGATAGTTAAAAAATAGACTTAAGTCATGAACTCTAAACTCCCATTGACCAAAATACAAATGAAATTGCCATAATCATCTAATTCACTGTTAGATATAATTAACTTAGATCTGTTGACTTGCTTTGGGCAAACCTTTAGGATTTACCACATCACATAGAATGCAATGCACTTTAGATAAAATGCAGCTTCTCTAACCCACAGCTGGTATCCATTCCTTATTCTTGACTGCATTCATTCACTTACTGTTTATTTGTGTGATTAGTGGTTCTCAGTGTTAGATGACAACTTACTGGCAAATTTTGCTTACTGTGACCTCTGGTGTGCTTTTACAAAGGAACAGAAAACAGTGATTCCCAAGTGTGAAATAGTGGCTCTCTCTATTCTGAGTGCAGGCCTTCATGTATGTTCAGAAAATAATGCTGTATACCAAATTTTTTTCAACTTTTTTTTCTTTAATTATTATGTTGTTCAGATTTTAGTGGTCTGTGCTTAGTGGAATACCAGTTGATTTTTTTCTGTCTCAGGGGAAAGTGTTATCTTTCTCACCTTAAAGCACATTTGTACAGTTTTAACAAATGTATTTTATGTAACTCACAGGAACATACGGATCAGCCCACTGTGTTTGATTTGATCCTTCTGAGTTCTGTAAATGTCTGGCAAGTTAATTATCTTCAGGAACACACTGGAAAGCAAACAGCACTGGGAAATCAGCAGCCCTGTCAGAAGTGGGTGCTGCGATTTGCTTGACCGTCCTAATGCGTGTTTTGAACAATCTCCCAACTTTTCCTGCCACAGACTCAGATCTCGGCGCTCTCCGTGTGTAGCAGGGCCAGTTGCCTTAGTAACAGCATCTCCCCACTTCTCCCTGAGAAAGAAGGGAAAGAAATCCCAAATCAACGAAACCAAACATGGCATGCACTGTGGGTTATAAAGATGCAAATGAAAGAATGTACAAGTGTTCTTGAAGCCTGCAAGGGATACTAGGAAGCTTCACTTTATTATATACACAAAAATAGATTTTTTTTTAGTTTAATTAGAGACTTTTTGGGTTGCTAGCATCGCGAGGAAGCATATTTCAGTGATCTATGTCACCCTAAGGCAAGAATCATTTTGAACAGCAGGGGCAATCCCAGAACTACACTTAATCAATTGGAAACCTGCCACTCTTGTCTTTAAAATTGTTTTATAAGGATAATTAAGACAAATTTCTGGCTCCAAACCATTTATTTGGGTTTTGGTTGGGGTTTGGGTTGCTTGTGTTTATTTTTTTTTTATTTTTGATCTCTTCTTATTAATTCATTGAACACAAAAATATTGATGAATACAAAATACAAAACATAAATGAGTTTCATTATAAAGTATTTAAAACACTGAAGCACTAAAAGTAAAATAAACACTAAACCAGAAGCAAACAAAATCCAAAAACCAACCAACCAAACCAAATCAAGCGGTAATCAGTTACAAGATTCCTCCACTAGAAGCCAGTGATTAAATGATTATTCTAACTTCTTTCCTCAGTCTACGTAGAGGTATGAAGGTATTTTAATATTTCTCTTTTTCAGTCCCTGTTAATATAGAAATGCAAACATCCACTGACAGCTGGGAGATAGGGAATGCATAGACAAGGTGAGCTTTTGAGGTTTTGAGAACATTAATTCTAGAAGATTCTCAGAAGATTCTTTTCACTGATTTTACATGATAAATACGCACAAGAAGGACTCAGACAAGTAGATGAAACTGAATTTGGTAGGACAATTGTTAAAGAAATTCAACATTCAAGCTTGAATTATTATTTCTTTTTTAAATTTAAATCCTCTTAGAAAGACCCTAAATACATTTGGCAGTTTATATTAACTGCAAGGAAAATATTTTTAAAGAAAAAAATATTCGAGTGGAAATAAAACTGAATTTTCTTCATCATTTTTACTTTATGTACCCCTTCAGTAAAGGTATTGCAACTAATGTTAAATCAACACTAAACCGGAACAGGAATCTAATATGATGAGTTAGAAGTAAAAAGGAAAAAAATTATAAAATTTAAAGCCCAATGCTGAGAATCTTTCAGTATTTATTGGAAAAAGTAAGTGAATTTACTACCTTTTCTAGGTAATCTGAATGACATGTGTGGTGGGAAGAAACAATAACATTCAGCCATATTTGAAGTAAAATCACATAACAACCTGTGGTTTAGAGCAGGTAGGCTAAAAGCATTAGGAAAATTTTTTTAAACCAGTGTTCAGTGCACTCTTTGGGTTCAACTGTTTGGATTCAAAACAGGATGTTCAAGTAGAAAGTGGAGTTTTGTAGGCAACCTCAGCTTACCGGGCTAAATTCCATTTCTTTTAAATCAATCGGATAAGCCGTATCAGAGAGATCTGAGCAAACAAATAACCAAAAAGTTAAGGAGGCATCTTATCTAACTAAGGCTGTTGAAAACTATTAATTCTGTGGTCAGACTTTACACTGTAATTTCCAGCAACAGAAATTTCCTCACGGACAGGGAAAAAGGGGACCAAGAAGTCACAGTCTGGACCTTCACAGTACATCTCTCAGTGTAAGGTGGATAACATGAGAACCTTGACAAGCATTCATATCAGTGTGCTTTCAGTCAAAAGATTACTGATTCCAATTTTTATCTGGATCACCCTTAAAAGTAAGGCAGTTCTTCCAGAGTAAAGTTTGTATTTTTTCTTGATAGAGGAGCCAAGTATTCCCTGACAATCAGTCCATCCCCTAAGCTATCTTTTTTTTTTTTTTTTTTTTAATAGTCTCCAACTTTTAATTAATCTTCATCTCCTTCTCTAATAGTACAGCACAGTCTGACATAGTAACCTGAGTCTTAAAGTAGAAATACTGAACTGACAGAAATTTCTGACTGCTGAATTATACCAGAAATGATCAACAAGGTTTAATCAGTAAAATTATTTCATTCAGATATTATCAACCCTATGATACCAGTCCAACATTACATTTTTTGTATATTTCATGCATGCACCAGCACTAATTATTCACCAAAGCACTGTCAACACTGGAGGGAAAATAGAAAAAGAAAATAAATGAATTAACGTGAAGAATTCAAGACCAATTCAAGCCTATGGAAATATAAAATTGTCTCATTTACTTGCTCGTGGTATAGGCAAATATGTTGCCCATTTGTTAGAATTTATTCTAGTTTGTTAGTATTTATTCTCAAAGGACAGGTTTCTGGCACGTGCAGCACACAACAAAATGAGGGGAGTCTCAGGTTGTTGGTGCAAAATGTGTTAACAAATTAGGAACTTCTGTTATAAGATCCATAAACAAATGTTAAATTGAGGAGAGAGTAACCTATGCACCAGGATGACATGGCATGCATTACTGAACAAGAGCACGCAGAGGCAGAATATGTTAACACATTGTCCAACTTTTATGAGACTTGTTTTACTAACAGTTCTTTAGGGTTTCAGCACATGGCTTTTCTAGAAAAGGGTAAATATTTATACAGTTTAGTACTTTAATGAACATCAAATAATATATATGCTTCCTCTACCAAAAAAATATTACAACCATGAGTTGTATGCCATGCCTACGAGATTATAGCCTGTTTGTCCATAAAAGATATCAAGATCTATCACAGACTGAATTATATATATATATATTTATAACTTCAATCTGCTAATTGAAGTTATACACATAAGGGCTAGTGCATGTTACATTTTATGAAAAGGACTAAATTGTTTCTCCTGTCTGGCTAACTAATTTCAATTCCTTTGGTGACCAACATCAAACTATTTAGAGCTTACAATAATTAGGCAGGCACCATCTATTCAGCATTCCTTTTTCAACTTCACAGCTAACCCCTAGTGTAATTAATGGCATTTATGGATGCCACGCTGAAATGTCTGATCAATAATTAAAGCCATAATTTCAAAAGCCATAAATGCACTCTTCAAACACAGTTTCACTAAATTAAGGAACTTTACATCTACTGAGTGATGTTGGGACACTAGAAATAATTTACTTACAAAATCCACTGATGCTTCTTGTAGCTTAATATAAATTTGTAGAGGAAGAAAGGTTGTTGATATTGTTTACTCACTCCATCAGCTTCTCTTTCAGAAGAAATTTATTTTCTCAGTAAATATCCCTTGGTACTTCAATTAAAGTCTAAGGGAACTTCTGTGTTTTAAATCATTGTATTTTACCTCATAAAAACGTTGGGTCCTATATATATATCTTATATATATGTATATCTTGTCACAAATGGGAAAAACCCTCTAAGTTCAGACTTATTTACTGGTGAGCAGATGCAAGTCACTGCAGAGACAATAGTTGAAGGACGGATTTTTGCTGCTTACTTACCTCCTTCAGGGTTGGGATAGCAAGCCCCAAACTGGGCAAAATATGTTTTTTAATTTAAAGATCAAATTACTAAAACAGGCTACAGTCTCAGTCTGAGGAATGACAAACAATTTTAGGTAGAAGTTACAAATTATATCATTGAAGACACTTGTTCCTGTTTTGTCTTAAAAAGAAATGCACGAGCCAGTTTTGTGTTTGAGAAGGTCTCGTGGGAGAATAAAAGCACAAAGAGGACTACAGTCTTCAGTTCTTCATTATTTATATCATGCAATTCTGAATACCCCAGCAGAACAATCTCATCTTTTAACGAAAACAAAAGAAAAAATTAAACATTTATGTGGCTAATTAGAACATGAGTTATAGGGCATTAGTCAGTACTAAGTGGTAGAGACAAGAAGCAGCATCTCCTCTGGGAAGTCTCTTTAGACATATCATATTCTTAACTCTGGGCTGTTATGTCTCTGGCTCTCTCAGGGTCAGGACTTCAAGCTATGTTATGTTTATTCAACACCTCAAATGTTATGTCCCCACATAGTAATTTGGTTGATGTAGGGTTTTATTCCATCTATATACAATTTTTAAACTTTACTATTAAAAAAAAAAACCCAAACAACAAATAAAAAAAACCCACCCACAATATCAGAAACAAAACCAAACCAAAACAAAAAAAACCCCAACTTAATTTCATTTGAAACTTGCTTAATCACACCTTTTTCTCATGATTTTCCTTTCAGATACAGACAAACTACTAATTAAAAGCAACAAAAAATTGACACCTGATGGCAAAAAGTTTTATGGTGAAAATCTTTTTTATCAGATATTGCAGCTAGGGGAAAAGAGAAGGAGAAAAGTTGCTAAATGCATGTAAAGGTGTGTAGAGGTGCATAAAGATATTATTTTCTGCCCCACTATTAAATCTAATTTATTAACTCTCCTTGAGACAATTAAAATATGCATCATAAATCTGCTAAGAAAGTACAACAAATTTTCTTCTAAAAAAAATAAAAGTCTGAAATTCATTCTAATACTTCTGCCAGTGAATGATCTATGGAGCAATGTTAAACACCTTATGAGTTGCCTTGGAATCTAACTTATTTATGCATTTCTACTACTGTCCTGTGGCACTGGAGGGCACACACTACTATTCTATTCATAACATTTTAAAAAAAAAGAAATTACTTTTTTTAATGAACACCATATTTTCCAATTTAAAAGAAGATTTCTTGCCTACATAAGTCATAGATGGTAAAACAAAGACACCAAAAGTCCTGTTTTGTTACTGCTCATCAAAAAATTTTAAGTATTTTGACACGAAACTAAACAAAGTAAGCGATTACATGTTCAAGGAATAATTTCTTTTAGCTTCTGAAAGTATATAGATGTGTATTTGAATTACACATAAATACTGCAGAGATAGATGTTAAAACCCAACTAGCTACTGCTATTTAGAAAAGTCGTAACTGCAAAAAAGAAAAAGCATAACTATTGATGACTCTGGAGTAAATGTTAAATGCTTGGGTCATGCCTGGGTCATGAGCCTTGAATGGAAGTTGCTCAACAGCTATAGGGAGCAAATAACTCATTGAAAGGACTTTCAAGATTTGGGGGAAAGTAGGGAGAAAAAACCTAAGGGACTGGGGGTTTTACTTTGTTTTGTTTCTTTATCACCACTGCTATTCCTCTGAAGCTGAAGTGAGTGACTATTGCACAGGTTCCTTGTTTCATACTCCAAAGTCCTGTACTGGAAAGATCTGTATATATATCAGCCATGATTCCTTTCCTCTGCCATTCCATTTTTTTTTTTCCTTATGACTTGCAAACAGGCCACTTATCTTCATTTTCAGTTCTTTGTAGAAAGCCAGCCTTCACAGTACATGCTACACGTACTTCACATGCTGTTAACTCATTAATTTCTCTTTGTATGACCGAGGACACTGACCTGTGGGTCTCTTCCCAAAAAATTTTTGTCTGTTTGAAACTCATATTTTTTCATTGCACTGGCCTTACTCCTTTAAAGAAACTCACTATTAAAATGTATAAAAATGCTTTTGTTTACTCTTTCAAATACCTTTTACTAGTTAGGCTTCTGGTGTTTCAAGACTTTTCAATATATGTGCACTGTTCCTTTTTACATGTCCATCTGGTTTATATCTGTACGTTCTCTCTGTTCCATGCAGACTTTCTAAGTTGTTTGGTACTTAATTCAGTGTGTTTGTGCAACATTTAATAGTCATCTCTTGATATCCAGTTAGATTTTCCAAAGGGATGCAAGGGATAATAAGAACAATTTGTCACATGATATCTCTCACTCAACTTTTTTTTTTTTTTTTTTTAACACACAATTAGTTCTTATTCTCAACAACACATTCAGTTTTTCAAGTCCAAGACAGTAAATATCAACTGAAAACCATGTAGCAGTAAAGAAGCAAATAAAACTGATTCATATCTGTGAATTTCTTGCTTTTTCTACGGTGTAAGAAGGGAAATAAAAATAATAAGGAAAGGTGAAGAAACCGAGAAAAATTATCTAATCAAAAAGTAATTTCAGAGTTCTGGTTTTCTTAAAGATGTGCTAGATCCATTCTCTCCATTCTCTTTTGATTTTAGACTCATTTGCATGCACAGAGATTGCCAAAACGACAGAAAATCCTGAAGAAACGCAGCAGCAGCAGACACTTAGTCTGAGGAGAAAAAAGCTAAACAGAAGGAAAGAAAAACTATAGGACTACTATAATACTGTGGTCCAAATAATATGACTTTTCTCAAACCTATTAGAAATGCCACTGTGTGAAGCAGGTTTAGTTTCAGCAACTATTTCTTTGTCCCTTAACCGGAAAATGCAAGGGAAGCCTAAATGTTTTCATGGGCAATTGAATTATTTCACTATCCTGGTCAATACAGATGGCCAATTTATTAACTTATTTATTTTTTAGCTAGGCTCCTTGCAACTTTGCCCATTAGCTGTGTTGATTTCAATCTCTTTTGCCAATTTTAGTTGCGCAGGAGCCCCCAGAGCAAGAGTTCGGTTTCCTTATGTTGCCTTACAAACAGCTGGCTTTATTTCTGCTGCTCAGAAGTTATTTCATTTGCAAACTGATCTCCACTGCTCCAGCACAAGGTGCCTGGAGGACCTGTTGCTGATTTATTATTTAAAAGAGGCCTGCTAGCAGCTGTTCTTCCTTTTTTTGCTGATGGCCTCTGAGAGGTGCCAGGGCATTTGGGCTGTGCAGGCAGCCCGATGGGTACACAGACTGAGCAGCACACCTGAACCCAACAGGGCACACCCGAAGGGGGAAAAAAAAAAAAAAACACAAACAAAACCAAACCAAAACAAAAAAAAATACAACAAAGTGAAAGAAAAAAAAAAGAAGGTTCATTTCTAGTCTTAACGCAAGAATTGTGCGTTTTATTCAAGGCAAGCCTAAGTATTTTTCTAAGTGGATAAAAGTGCATCTCATTTAACGCGGGTAAACTATTGTATTGATTTGGTAACTAGTCTGCTTTGACTTGTTTTTCCAGCAGTTCTGAAACATTTAACCATTTCCTTCATGTTCTTCTGCTATAGCAGCCTGTGTCTATTTATCTGGATGCTGTTTCTGAAGTGTGCTATCCTTGCACTGCATAAGTTACACACAATATTGGTAGATATGTATGCACATAATGTGTACACCTGGCAGAATGCAGCTTTATACAGTTGCAATAAATGCCCTGCACCATATTCTTTACAGTCATTTCATGTTTGTTTCTATCTCTGGATCCTCCTAGTGAGTTACACTGCATAGCCAAGTACAGGTTTATTTTGGTTTTTATTGTGACTTACGTTGCAGTACTTCATCTGCACCATGAAAACAGAAGTTCCCAGATTTTTTGAGTCACTCATTTAAACCAGAGATAAGAAAAACAGACTGTATGTACTAACAGATGCATGCCTGCCAGGTGACATGCAGTGAAAATTTGGGGAAGGACTAGACTGACTAATAGGGGCTAAGAACAGGCTCCTGCCATTTTACTCCTGTCAGTTCACGTGTAATGACACCCATGGTAAAGAAATTATTCTGCTTAAGTCACTATGCAAGAGTAAAACATAATTAAAATATACTCCAAAAGTTTTGAAAATAGGTGGGCTTTTTTCTTAGGCTCACTGATGAACAGAGAGTTTTTTATTATTTTCTCTTTCAAGATTACTTGAGGCTGTTTTCACAGAGTTGGGTGAGATTGACACTCTAGGAAAAAAGCCAGAACTCTAGAATCTTAAACAACACAGGCTTTTCAGAATTAAACTTGCCTTTCAGCAAGTTTCTCAGTTAATTTGATCAATTCTTGTGTTCCAAAAGCTCCAGTTTGATAAGATTTGGGAAATATTGGAAAGAATTCGAGTTAAAATACAGAATTGACTAATTCATATATGGTAAATGGCTTAATAAGATGCAAGATTTTTTCTAAATTCTTTGCAACTTTCAGGTTTTACACACACGCTAGCAGACTACCATAATTTCATCCTCCAAGGAATGGAATTGCAAGGCTACCCAGAATTCTAGTAGGACTAACATCCCAAAAAAATCTACTGTAAGTCCATCCAGTTTTTATCCAAATAATTCAGACACAAAAATAATAAGTCACAGGTAGTTCTACATAACATTGTTTGCTCTGCCTGGAAGAAACAATTCTATTTTATGCAGTGCAAACCTGTATATAGGAAATAAATATAGAGGGATTTGCCCGCAACTCTGCCTTAGGAACTAACATTCAAAAAAGAGATTAAAATCCAGTGTTAGAAAGGTAGGGAAATCTAAACCCAGTGGGGTGAAACAAACAAACAAACAAAAAACCAAACCAACTTGTGAGAGATTACATGGGTAAAACATAAATGAGCATGCACTGTCATCTTTTCTACTCTCTCAGCTAATGTTAGAAGGAGAAAAAAAAAGGCTAGAAATGACACTGGAAGATGTTTAGTAATATCCATTGCGTTGCTGTGTGTTCTTGTCTGAATTAATCTGAAAAGCCTCCTCCTTGGCAGAGGTCAAGGAGTGAACAATACCCCAGAATTCTTATCTAAATTGAGTATTAGCTTCATTTTCATGAAATCACTTTGTTTCTCTCTGTTAGCTCAGCATGAAGAATAGTGCTAATCTTGCTGGTCCCCTTATCAGATAGCAACAAGACAGTGTCATCATCACACAAGTAAATAAAAGATTTATCAAAGCTGAGAGAGAGGAATTATATGCAGACCTACAAAACTGAATAAACACTAGAACAACCCTGGTATTGGTTGTGGTATTAAAAACAAAACCAAAACCAAACAAAAAACAAACGCAAAACAAAACAAAACAACAAACAAAAATAAAAATCAACCAACCAAACAAAAGCTTTGTTTGAAGCTACAGAATGAATAATCATTTGTGCATAGTTGTATAGGGCTGTCAGAGGAACTAACATTTTTAAGACAATCACATTACAATTTCAAAATACAGTGCAGAAGCTACCTAAGCATACCATGTCTTTTTTTAATTTTGATGCTTTCATTTTTAAAGAGTTTTTAATTTCATAAATTATATGAAAGGAACTTGAATTACATAAGAATTTTTGTTAAGTAGTAAATTCATAAATTCAACTGCTAACGTGGCAGCTTCCCAGTCTATGACTTGTTTCAAGAAAGCAAATCCCATATCCTATTGCAAGATAACACTGACATATTGATTTAACACTACCTCAAGCCTTTAAAATACCAGAGATAGTTACATCTGAGAGGGAAGCACTCAGGTTGAAAATTACGTTAACAATGATTTCAAAAGATATTAAGCACTTTTGTTTTGTTTTGTTGTTGTTGTTTTCTCTTTTTTTTTTTTTTTTTTCACAATCATACTTTGTGTTAAAATATAGAGGCATTTTGTTTCCAGAGTTTATGTAAGACTTTGCAGTGGAATTCAGTTCTAAAGCATGTCAGGCACATAAGAATCACCCTTCTCGAGACAGACTGCTGATTCAGAACACCAGAGGCACAGATCATACCTTAAAAAGCTGTGAAAGAATTACGTATATCCTAGGACATTTAAAACATACTGCATGCACATATTTACACAAGTAAATTGCCTGTCAGTAACGTATCCTGAATAGATTCTTATATGTAATTGCTGAATAGCACTGCTGTTATTTGCTGTACTGCCAGGAGAGTAAAATACTAATCAGTGTAAGAATCTTAGCCCTATGATCCTATTTTACATATTTTCCACGCACATGAATATCCAATTAGCTAGATTATTTTTAATTCTGCTATCCAAATTATGAATAAATGTGAGTTTATTGTATTAACTTAATGGTATTCAAATGAGTCAATTTTTTATGCAATAGTTGAAATAAACAAAAAAAAAATTTCAAGTTGTAATTTTAAAGCCTAAAATATAATTAAAGCGCCTGATAGAAACATAATATGACAGCTAAATGTCTTCTAGGAACTAATTCGTGGTGATACTGAAATAAACTGGTTCCTTCCTTTAAGCATCTTATTTAACTTTGGGAAATGCAAACAATCAAAAACTAACCTAAGGATAATTTTAAGCATATTCTTTTGCTACTGCTGGAATATGTAGCACACATTTTCACAAAGACTGGCATCATTAAATTACATTCTCCTGGAATATAAACTGAAAATCTCTGTGTCTACATTTGATCTAAAAAACATGATGGCTGATTCCATTAAAAAAAAAAAAAAAAAAAAAAAAAAAAAAAAAAAAAAAAAAAAAAAAAAAAAAAAAAAAAAAAAAAAAAAAAAAAAAAAAAAAAAAAAAAAAAAAAAAAAACAAAAAAACAAAACAACAAAAAAACTCAACCGTTAGGAAATGTAAATCTGCATCCTGCTTTAAATTTCTTCAGTATTTCAGTCAGCATCTAGCCAAACTGGGATAAGAAACAGATGTTATTCAAATTGGTTTTACAGAAATCATTCAAAAGTTTACCTGGGGAGTAAATGAAAATTACTGTAGAATCTGGCATTATATTTTTATGGAAAAGGAAATCTGGTCAGTGAGCCTTGGGCAACGAATGTTGCATGCTAATAAGGTCTCCTCTAAGACATATGAGCTTCAAGCCCTCAGGGTTCAGGAAAGGCCCAGTTCTAACACTGAAGCTTAGATTTCCATAATGCTGTGTAAATACAGTAGCTTACACTTTGTAAAATAATACAAAAAAACCAACCAAACAAAAAAAACCCCACCAAACCAGATAAAGCTTTTTTTTTTTTTTTTTTTCAAACTAACTCATTTTCCAGTGCAAGTCCTTCCCAAGGGATTCAACTTCAGGAAATAGTATAAAGGGAGTTAAGTCAATACCAGCTTGACTCTATTGCTCTTGCCATCTGTTTATCACAGCCCTTTCAGCAGCTGTTTTTCACCCTTCTATTGACTAAAGGATATTAATATTTCTTGACAACTGCCTGGTGTGTGAAATAAATGTTTATCTCACTTTTTTTGCCTAACAGCTGTTGATTCATCCATGCTAACACATTTGTGGAACATCCATCATGTATTTAAAAGGTGGACATCTTCCACTCTGCTTTTGGTGGGGGAATACTGAACAACGAAGGAAGGAGAGCCAGTGGAAGTCAAAGACAGAGCTCTGCAAACAACACTTCTAATTTTAGTAACCCACACATCAAACACCTTTCAAAGATGACTTTTCCTCCGACTAAGTAAGGAGCTCTGCGGGTGGGTAGGTAAGACATACTGCCAAAATAAAACTTGAATAAGGGGCAGCTTGCTGAGTTACCTTATATCCTTATTTGGGAATGTGTTTGTGCGTGCTTGGAAAAACTTCTGTTTCCCTGTTCTACTGAACAAAGGTATTGTATAAGCACCATAAAAGTCAGAGAAGAGGAGCCAATTTAAAAAATTATTTGCTGATAAGGGCTTCTTCAGTTGAATGGTTAGACAGTGTACGAATGCATGCAGAGAAGCAATCTTTAAAACTAAAATCTGATCACTAAAAGAAGAATTTAAACATCTGTGTGTAGCTTACACTGACTTGTTTTCTGCCGTACAAAAAAAGAAAAAAACTATAAAAGTTTAACATTTAGTTTTAAATGTCTTATTGAAAAATAATTAAATTAATAATACTTTAATTTTTTTTTTATTATTACTTCAGAATAAAAGTTTTCTACAACGGATCCTTAAAAAGGATTGCTTACTTTTCTTCTAAACTAAAACTTTTTGACACTTTTAGACTGACCAGTTGTGGCTGGCCCACCAGACTCTTCTCTCACTCCCTTCTCAGCAGGACAAGAGGAAAGGGGGCAAGACGAAAACAATTCTTGGGTCAAAATAAAGGCAGTTTAATTTAGAAATGAGAGGCTGCAGAGCAGTACCACTGAAAGGGACCAGGGGGGTCCTGGTCAATGGCAGCCAGGAGGGACATTCGTGTCCTGGGGGGTATCAGTCATAGGAGAGGGTTGTCCCTCTCTGCCTTCCTGTGATCCATGTGAGTCCCTTCCAACAGAGGATACTCCATGATCCTGTGACACTGTAAAGTCTCTAAGCAACTTGGTAAAGTCACACAAAGACACCCAAAAGTGTATTTTTAAATTTTTACTGATTGTAAAGAGTGCTTGAGCTGCTTTCTGAGACGTCTCCAGTGTAATATAATCACCAGTACAACAGCTGACAGATCTGGCTGCAGAGAAGATCCTGAAGTCTCAGTCTGAACTCTGTTGGACCTTGAGCCTTAGCTCACACTCTGTTTTACAGCTTGCCTTTGTAGGCACTCCTTCCAGTCTCTGAAATGACACAGGATGTCACTGAAGACATATTCAAATGCAGTTCTCTGAGGAAAGAAAGTGTGTTGGATTTCTGCCTGCTGTTCTGATTTCCACAGAAGATTCACAGTGGTCCCGGTTTTGATCACTGAGTTATCAGTGCAATGAATATTTAGTAATCAGGGATAGTATTCATAAATAAACTTGCTGCTGTCCACAACTCAAGTTGTTTGAGATGAACCAAGGCCAGGCTTCTGCTGGTGCAGGATTTCTTCCTCCAGCCCCCCGACACATCCTTTTTTCACAGTATTTTCTTCCCATATCCATGCTGGATACAAACATTTCACTTTATTGAACGACACAAACCACAACTGAGAGGATAATAGTGAGAACAGATGTGTATTACTTACTAAACTTTCACCTCAAAATTCAGATGAAATTCAATAGATGTTATTTCTAATGTCAGTTTCACACCGAGTGACCATATGTTAAGTCAAGTATTCAGTCTTTACATGTTATATATGTTGCATATGCTATATAGTCTTTATATGTCTGTATATGTTATATAGTCTTTATATGTTATATTGGGACACTGAATTAAAAAGATATTAAAAAAATATTTAAAATTATATAAAAAATGAGAAGAAAAGTGTTCATATAGTTTTAACACTAGGTAAATAAATAGAAGACAAATAAATATCCTTAAGTATTCCTTGAACCACGAATATGGACTGTGCATCGTGACTTTTAGTCAGACCTTTCAGATAAAATTGTGGCTTATGTGTGTCTGGGAAGAAATTTTTAGGAAGAAATAAATATGTAAACACAAAAAGGACAATTATTTATTGAGAAGTGTGTATTATTGTGAAGTGTACCTGTAGCATTTACAGGTCCATGTTGGAAATCCTTTTTTGATGGAACACTACAAATCTCTACTCTTCTCAGGCTTATTAGAGCTTCCACCACTCACATTGCAAAACATATGACCGTGCAGGTCCTTTCACATTTTCTGAATACATTTATCTCTTTATTTCTTGCCTGCTCTTTTACTTGAAACCTCAGATGAATTCAGTTGTGCGGTATTGCCATTTTCAAAAACCTTGTATTTATGAAGCTGGTTTAATCTCTCCAGGCAGCTTATAAATACTTTTTTGGGTGTTTCTAATGAAGACTTTTTTATTTTTAAGTAATTATTTCTTTGGGGTTTATTAATTACACAAAACAATGCAGAAATAATACTGTTTGGGAGACCACCTCCATGAAAACTTTGAACAGTGATGAACTGAATACTTTGGAGAGATTAAGGTAAGAGTACTTCTTCTACATTTTTTCTTTTTTTTTCTCCTGAACTGTCATGAGGGGGAATTTATTAAAGTTTATGAAAGAAGCCCTGTCACTGAACTATGAGATACAGAAAGGAACCCCTCTTTCTTTCTGAACTCCTTCCCAGAGGGGAGATTTGGTGTGGCTGGATCCAGTCTTAGAGTTTGTCAACTATTTATGCTTAAGGAATTACAGAGGTGTGATTGAACCTCTTTGTCCCTCAGGTTTATCTTTACATAAAATAAATTATCCATTATGACAAATGAACAAAGATCTTAATTAGTATTATTTACTATGGAGGATAAAAGCTAAAACCCACCAGTACAGTATGGCATAAAATGTCTTGATTCATTATCCTGTTGCATTAATAGAAGTCAGCTGTTAACTCTACTACTTCAGCATCAGTGTCATAATGACAAAGTAAGATCTTTATTAATGGGTTCCAACCTCCTTATTTCACAGTGTATTTACTCACAGCCATACTCTGTCAAATTTGTAAGCTTTGGTGTATTTCACAGTAAAGCATTCTCCACCAGAGGTACCTCAGGTGGCCTGCCAAACTTGCACAATATATAGAAAAGCAAACAAAGCAAAAATAAAAAAAAAGTCTATAAAAACCAAGGGCTGTCATTTCTATATCAACTTGAAATATTATTAGTGTTTCCTAAAGTGTAGTATAAATTTTAGGCACAATAAAATTGGACACCTTAGGAATATACCACATAAATAGCTGAAAATGAGTTGGTTAGCTTTTAGCCTCTGCCAATATTTCAAACTTGAGGACATTTTTTCAGCTAAGGAATCAAACGAGCAGGACATGCAAAGATAGGTGACCTCCCTTTCCAAAAGTCAAAGTAGTTAATTATTCCACTTTCTCCTCCTTGAATGCATTCAGTAAACCTTCAGCATACGGCAATTTTTGAATTTCTTGAACTCTATTTGAGGTTATAAATAAATAAATAAATAAAGGAAATAATTAAATTGCATTCTGATGGAGCTTCAAATGAATGTTTGTTCCTTTCAGCAAAGTGATGCAGAGGCTTTTAGATCTTGCAATATTCCTCATAAAATCCTCCTGGAAGTAAAGTGAAATTCAGAATTCCATTTTTCAAGGTGACTATATAATGGAATTTAAAAAAAAAAAATCAAAAATCCCCCACATCCAATTTGTGAAGCTATCCAGAAAGACTGTTTCAAAATAAAATAAACATGGGTTTGAACTTGACTCCTATAACTATAAATACCTAATTCAAGACTGATTATATATATTCTAAATCCATATGTGTGACAGTCATTCTATAGACAAGAGAATACTGACCTTCTCTTGCTACAGTTTATGAATATGGGACGTTGGAAGTAAAAACTTCACTAATTAGAGCTGGGACTGAACTCTGGTCCATCATCAAGTGCCAGAGATAAGTCAGTTAAGTGGTTGGGTTTTTTGCTACTCAATAATTACTTCATTATTTGACATTATCATGTAGAATCCAGTCTAGTAATTAGCAAATAATTAAGGAGTTTTGAATTGGCACATCATATTTCTTCATTTAAAACTTCTTAGTGAAATGAATTTCATTCTTCTGTCCCATAGAAAGCAAAAACAGTAGGCAAAAACTTCAGTTGTCAGGACTCAAGCACACTTCACTTCTTCAGTAAGAATTTTTTTCAAAGATTCTAGACCATCTATTTCTCTAAAGCCCATTTCATATATGAGTTTGTCTTCTAAATTTCATTACTAATGCAACTGCACAGAAATATCTTAAAAAATTAAACCCTGACATGCAATTTTGGTCCTGTTTATCCAGGAATCCTTTCTGTTTTCTTTAGGAAACCAGACTTTGGTTATGGCATGTTTGGGAAAAGGTTTTAGAAACCCAGGTGTGGCAGCAATATTTTAAAGGAAGCAAAGAATCGTGGGCTACCACCCACACAACATAACAGTCACAAGATGCGAATAATAAAAAAATAATGTAATCCAGGGGCTGACGCAGAAAAAAAAAGTTAAATTCTTTACTGTAGTGCTTCTATCTTTCTTTTCTCTTCAGATTCTGCAATCTCTCCAGGATGTAGCTGTAAACTGGTGCACAACACTGCAGCCTTACTGGCTTTAAGAATTACAGTAACAGGCACAGGAGAAAATAAAATAGACAGTTGAGGCAGAGATGAGCTGCTATAATTCTTGCTCTCAATTTTTTTATTACGTTTCCTGTCTTTCTACTGTTGTACACTGTAAAGTCACCTAAATACGTTCTATGAGAAAGAATACTGGGAAATGCTTCATGACAGCAAAGCCAAATTTTATTCCTTATCTTAAGGGGACAGCACCACCTCTGTTACAAAGCCACATATTTTACAAAAATAATCCAGGCTGACTAACACTTCTAGGGCATACTTTGTCCTTTTACTTTACCTCAGAAAGTTTAAAATAAAAATTTAACAACAAATCCTCAGGTAACTTCTGTTTCGTTTTGCCATGCTCCCATGTGCGTAGTGCCACTGTAAAATAATGTGTCTTACAGAAACATATTTGCCTTTTTGGTATTTTCTTCTTCATGTTTAATTCGAACAAACAGGTATTGAGCTACCTGAATTACATATTCAGCCACAGAAATTTATAGTACAGCTTTTTTTTCTAATTTCCATGCATACAGCTAAAAGTAGATGTGAAAACATGGTGACATGAAGGCCTTTTTCAGAATTCTTATGAACTGCTAAATTCAGCATCTAACCCAAATTTATTTGCCAAATTACATTGCCAGTAGTTGACTATACATATAAAAATGCCAAAATTCAAGTTCTCTGAATTAGGTGTTATTCCCAGGAAATCTTTGAGTTAAAAAAAGAAATCTTTAAATCTACTATCCACAGTTGCTATTTTAAATTTATACTTTGTCAGGGTAATCAAAAGCTTAGCAGTGTGTGCAAATATCACTTCACATGTTCAGAGTCTTCCTCCATGTGTGTGCATACACAGGTCAGAAAGGAACGTGTGTTTGAGCAAAATTCACCTTGGTGCATCCACAGCTGGATGTTAGGCTTTTCTAGAACAACATACTTAGCAAACATATTTTTTTTCCTGCAGAGAAGCAGTAGCAACACCAACACATGCTGACCTAGCAAACACCTTGCATTCATTTGGCTAAACGTGTGTTATTTATTTTAGTTTGTGAGCTTGTTTATACAGAGAAATTACATGCATTATTCCTAATTACATTCATGAAGAATTCTTCACTTATGTGACCAGAACAAAAGCAAAAAAATTGAAGTAAAATACCATTTCATTTTTTTGTAATTTACTAAATGTTGTTTCTGCATTCTTTGATAATTTCTGTGAGTATGGAAACCAGAGCACTAAAGAAAATACCTTAAAAGGGGTAGTTAACAACTTTGGTAAGTATCTGGGATATCTAGGTCATCTATGATTCTGTAATGGAAATTTAATTTTACAAAAGAAAGTCTTTTTTTTGTGGCTCAGACTTGTTAGATCTGTGGTCTAACTTAATACCACAGTCTCTTTCTGTGCATTTCAACCATATGCACGAAATCAAAAATCTTCCAAATATCTATCTGGTTTTTGATTTTGTCAGCAGGCCTTAGGTTCAGCAGATTAAGTTAATTTATTTCTATTGATTTTATTAGAGATGTTCAGTTCGTGGCTTGTATGTCCTGGGACTTGTTTAAGCCCACACTTTCTCAGCTCTGCACTGACCACAAGTCTGAATTTAAACACCTAAAGAGCTGGTTGGTACCTTAAATCAGAATATTGCAAGTTTGTGTTCAGGGTTAAAAATCAGATATTTGGGTCTCACATGTGACCTTAGCAATACATATCCTGTTCTTGCCCACTCCTGTTGACCCTGATGTCATACAGATACACCAGGTGCTCCCCTCTGCCTGAGAGAATTTAATTGCTCTCTTTGCATTTAAACAATTGCCTCACTTCTGGATTCATCAGCCTTTCATCCCTTGGCATGACTTTCTTTTGACTTGCATGTTACAGTGTTAGTTGAACGTTGCCCGCCAAGCAAACACTCCAGAGCAACAAATGGATGAGTCACCAAATCTTTTAGCCCTTTGCTGCTGTGTTAAGAGGTAATCTAAAATATAAAAACACTTCAAGACTATTTGTGTTCTTGGCCCTTCAGAATTCTGTCTGGACCAAAATATCCAGTCAGTGACTTACTAAGTGCCTTAAGTTTTCCAAGCAAAACTTTTCCAAGAGCTTTATTCTATGTGGGTGCTCTAAAGTTTGCAAGTAAAAGCTGGTTGTTATTGAGCCTCCTGAGAATTGTTGCTTTTTCCAGGCACTGCCCTGAGGGAATCCAGCCACCTTCCCCCAAACTCACTGAGTGGGACAGCCCTTTCTTTCTAAAACCTACCAGCAGCTACGCAGGAATTGCACAGAGATCATCAGATCATCCATGCTAGCTCTTGTAAATTAGTAATTATCACTTTCTAAATACTGTGTCACTCAAATTGCTGTATTACAATAAGTAATTAAGAAGAAATTCAAAAGAAGTTGTCATCGGTGTTTTTTAGTTTACTTGAAGCAGATAATTTGCAATTTGTGAAAGAAAAAAAAATCATAATATAACACCTAAAGAAAGACATATCTGAATCCAGCACCACTCACCAGCTTCATGTTTTGATTAATTGTTAATAAAAGAGGATGTTTAACACTTCTTTTGGAGTGGTTCAGAAGAGTTGTCATCCTGACATGTTCATGACTAGTGTATGTGGCCTAATATTTGAGTTCAGTATCAATGGGATGTTCTGTTTTGTACCTAAGGAACTATATTAGCAGAAAATAGAACTCTTGATTAAACATACTTCTGAGTTTCTCAATCTTGGTTTCTCTGAATTATTATCTCCCTCTGTAAGCACTGATATAACTATCACTGGCTCTTTGAATTATTGAAGACAAATACTGTTGAATGAATCTCAAATCAGAAATACCAGTGGAAAAACTCTTTGACAAAACTCAGTTTGATTAGATGAGGCACTAACTTCAGGCTGACAGCTACTTACAGAGCTCAGATACATTTGGTGCAAAATTCATCAGAGCTCTAACAGCGTGGAGAGTAATTACCTATGTCCAAACAAACCCAGAAAAATAAAAACACTTCTGAGTGTATTAGCCGAATCTCCCCCTCAGTAATAAGATGATTCTGAACAAATATTCATATGACTGCCACACTTCAAGTCTAGTACACCTGGATGCAGATTCATTTTTCAGGGATGCAGTGAAAGAAGTGCTTTTTTATAGCATCTTTACTTCAACGTTATGGCTCTCCTTGCTGCACCTCTGCATTGCAGGGCCTCTTCTGAGTCTGGTCCTGTAGTAAATCACTCTTAAATAGTTTGAGTGCCCATGTTGAAGTGTGAAATGTTCTTACTGAGGAACTGAGCCAGGCAAGTCCTCAGATCTGGGAACAAAACCAGAATTTTTCTCCCTCCACTTAAAACCTAAAACTGTTACTCTTTTAAGTTCAACAAGGGCCCCACCCTTAACATCACTCATCATAAAACTCTACTGTAGTAGAGGCTATCTTCTGTAGCAGAAAATGCAGGAACCAGAGGCACAAAGACATTATTTACCCCTAGAATTTAAACAAAACCGGAAATAATGACCACTGGAAATTAATTATGAATACTTAGTAGTTTTACAAAGATATGACTGAATGTTACAGGAAGTGCTACTTAAATTTTGTTGACAGCAATCAGAGAGCTCCTTGATTTTGCTGATCTCATTTCGGATGAGTATTGTAGAATAGTAAACAGTAGTATGTTCTGGTGCTGGTCTCAACATAATTTCTGCTGACTCTTTAATACTCTGTAACCTGCACTAGTTTTGACACTGAAAATTTTTAGTACTTTTCAACTTCTTGAAATCATGCTTTAGATGCCTAAATCCTGATGGTCATAACTTGAAAATATAAAATAGATCAGCTACTCAGAATGAAGACCTAAAGCAGCTCCTCTGCAGTTTCTGACTACATTTCCAGCTCTGCACGTGACTCAGTCAAGTTCCAAGAAAAAAACTTTACAGATCTTTTCACCTACATCTGTATCATTGTAATGTTACTTCCACTTTTTATATACAGATTGTTTCAAATCTCATGCGTTATATTGGATAAATTGCATGTTCTCTCATTTCATTTGTATATTGCCTGGTGTTAAATGCTTTTTTTAAAAAAACTCAAAAATACTTCCTGCCATTTCGTCAGAGCATTATTATGGCACCTCAGTTGATGTTGCATTTGGAAAACAGAAAATAGCTATAAACAGAAATATTTCAATATCATGCTTTCTCAGTAAAGCAGCAAAAAAACTCCTGGAAACTCTAAGAAACTATTCACATTGTAAATTTTGAGTTATAAGCAATTTGAGTGCATATCAGTGTCATCTATGAAAAGCTGTTCTATTTCTTTGTGCTTTTTTGAGGTTGTTATTAACCATGAAATCTCTGAAACCTACACTTGTTAAGCATTTGGAGATCCAGCCACACAAATAGTTGTGAACACCACAAAAATCAATGGGAAGATATTGGTGGTGTCTCTTTGAATCAGTACACATGCAGGACTAAAAATATAAAAAGATTACAGAATGCTTTAATATACAGTAGAATTCCTCAAGATTTTGGATAGAATCCTAATTTATAGCACTTAAAGTTGCAAATTCAACCTGTAACTTTTAGCTTAAAAACTTTCCATGTGTAGTAAACAAATGACCTTGTAGCTATGTAAAGATCTTTAACATATGTAACAATGGAACAGGCTTTGAAGGTCTGTGGTTTTTTGCAGATAAAGAGAATTTTAAAAGGATTCTCTCTGGTAATTATATAGGGAACTTTTCCAGGATGTATATATTTCAGCAGATGTGCAGAAGCAGTTTCATGAGGCATATTTTATTACTCAGTAGACACAGTCATAAAAGTAAGTGTTAAAGCTGCTGTAGAAACAATTTCTAGGCTATAAGTGCTGGGAATTGTCGTGCCACTTCAGAAGGAAGCTTCAGAGTCCAAGAAACATTGGAAAGCTATATATTTATCTTCCTTCTATCAAAACAACAGCAATTTGTACATGCAGATATAATCAA
This sequence comes from Empidonax traillii, assembly GCF_003031625.1. NCBI lineage: Eukaryota > Metazoa > Chordata > Aves > Passeriformes > Tyrannidae > Empidonax > Empidonax traillii. The sequence goes on from NW_020956018.1 coordinate 36,687, forward strand.
GCTAACTTTAAAATTTTGTCTATCAAGTTGATGGATATTTTTTTTCCTAGAATTATCTTGATTCTAAATTAAAGGAATATAGATACTATGCATTCCAGTTCCAGAGCACAGAGGAATTCCCAGGACATTTTACGTATTTTAGTGAATGACTCTTTACAGAAAAATTGGGCAATGCACAATCAGTGATACAATGAGGAAAATACTAAACTGTAATACAAATTTCAGTGTGGAAAAGGGACAATCAGTTCAGTAGATTACTTAAAAGAGTCACTGCACTTTAATTTCACATTGGTGCAGATGTTTTCCGCAATTTTTGTTGGTTCAGTTTGTTTGGAAGTCTGCCAAAATCTTCCTGGGACAGTAATTTTTCCTGTAATATGTAAATACATACACCCACACATGCTGATTAGAGTACCTTAAACAATGTTTGCCTGCATTGTTTGGAAGAATGACTTTTATTTTGCAATAAAAGTAACGAATAGCATTACTGACCTGAGTTTCTCTCCATATATAGAAATCCTACCCCTTACACGCCAATGCAGATTAAAAAATATTTCAGAAATTAGTTCTGAAGTTTTTTATACCTCATGGATTGTCTATTTGCTGAGTTATGTCTTTATAAACTATTGATAAAACTCTGCTGTTGTGATTGCAGCACAGGAAGATTACACTCAGCACAGCTGTAATCTATCTAATTCCTCACAGAAGGGGAGCTGCTGCTGCAAGGACATCCCCTATTGAATGCACAGCCTGTATTTCATTCTGTCATTAAACAAACTAATGGGGTTAAAGCTGGATCAGGTATCGATACATGCCCTGCAGTCACAGCTCTGGGTTTCATGGCTTGAGGAACTGCAGCTGACCACAGAGAAATCCAATACAGGAGTGTAACAGGCACAAAGAGAGTAATTGGAGAAGGGAAAACTCTTGATTGATTTTGCCAAATCAATCCTTAGATCACTGAGGAAAAATAAGGAGAGATGATTAAAACCAATCAAAACACTGAAGTTCATTAATCATAAAGCATTATCAAAGAATACACATTGCTGGAAGAAATAGTAAACTTGAGGGTATTAGTCCAGTCTAATTGCATTAATTGCATTAATTAAGTTTTACTTCAGATTTTACTTTTCTTCAAACTAGTTTATGTGTTTTTATCAGGCTTGTGTTGCTGGTTAACAACGGAAACAACTGCTAAATCTCCCCTCTTTTCCAGGTCAATAGACTATGTGGGAACTTGATCCTAATGCATCAGTGAAGAGGGAGAAGTAGTTTGTGTCAGGAAAAGTGTTATCAGTAGGACTCTTACCTCATTCCAAGGTACCAATACTATTTTGGTTGTATTCCTTCTGGCCATGAAAAATGCAGCAGCAACGGAGGTTTTTCATGTGAGTCCAAAAGCTTCCAGGCCTTAGAAAGTGGAATAAGCTTATAGAGTAAGATAACCATAAATATGCAAACAAGTGCCAGTATTTCAGTAATTCCTATGTCATCATGCAATGTTAAGTATATAAATTTTGCTCTGATTTGTGTCCTTGTATGCATTTCATACAATTTTTAAAAAAACAATTATGTGCTGACAGATATTCACATTGTTCATCTTTCTTACTGTCAGTTTTGAAACATTAAAATGGGAGTCACATTTATATGCAGAAAATTTAAATCATTTTATGATAACGTAAATAAATTTCATAACTCTTGTAGAAATGTGAAAATTGACCTCCAAAGATCGAGCAGCCGGCTGAGGTAAATGTGAAACAAGTTTAGCTACACGTGTAAAATGTGGTGGGAGTGTGACTGCCAGAGTGGCTGCTGTGTGGTCAGACAGGGAAGTTTCCTTGTGAGAATCCTGCCCCAAGCTTAACACACTTCGCCTAAGGTGCAAGAATCCTTTCCTCTTTGCAGATTCTTGCCTCTTGCAACACAAATATAGTCCGGAGTGGTTCCATCAGGTGACACACAGCAGCGACACAAACCGGCATTCTCACGGAGGCTTTGCATGTAAGGAAGGTGGAAATGATGAGATAATTTATCAAGGTCACAAAAGCTAAATATACATAACGGTTTTAGAATCAGCTGTGTTATCTCATACTTCAGGGTGCCTCACAATCTGCTGTCTGTGGCGATGACCCAAAGGTCCCATTTCTTCGTTACTTTCTCTATGGCAACTGCAAAACTTTGATCTGTGGGAAATAAAACTGACATCCTTCAGGGTGAACTAATCTAGTTAGAACCCAGGTACTGCTTTGGTTAAAAAAGCAGTTCCTTCATCTTTTCAGATGCTATTTTGTTCAATATAGGGAACATAGATCAACTTTTTTCATGCAGAATGATGGTCTTAATCTTCTGAGTGTTCAGCTGCAAACATACTTCCATTTTGGATTACTTAGCACAGTTCTGCATTATGAAAGGAGACAAAAAAAGTTGTTGTCCTGGTTCCCCTCTGTCCTTTATACTTACGGTATTCAGAACAAATTGTTTTAAATTTTCTTTTCACGTAGGATGAAATTCTTTCTTGCAGGAAAGTCTATGCAAGTACATTAATTTGCATTCAAGAATGTATTGTACTCTTCACTATTCCTGTAACTAGTCAATACCAGACATTCAAAGACTAATGCAAAATGAGGTCATGCATTCTACTGCACAGGTGGCTGATATGTATGTGTATGTATGCATTTATTTTCTGCAAGTATCCAATCTCCAATTAATGCTCCTTTAAGTAAATAGACATGGCAAATGTACTTTGGCTAATAGTAGATGTTAGCCTGGATCAACTAAGATCAGCAAAACCCAATTATATTAATGTTTTGGCTAACACTTCCAGTTATTTTCTTACCTTTCTCCATGAAATTCTACTGTATAAGGGAAAATGTGCCTTCTCTTTTAGTCACCTTTGTACCCAAAAGCTAGCTATTCTTTCATAACAGGAGTACCAGAAAGAGAAAGAGTTGTTCCACACACAGTGTGTCAGACAAAATGCTGTCCAAAACCTGCTGAAATAAGCATCAATTCAAATCAGATTTTAGTTCTGACTCTGGCCTTCAAAAGGTCAAAAATTTCTTCTCTAATAGAGTCTACTACAGGAATTATGTCAACTAATGATGAATTCCTCAGAAGGAGTTTTTCCTAAAAACCTTTTTTTCCATGGCTGCACTAGCTGAGTGACTAAGACTTTGCATTTAGGCAGAAGAGAGGCAAATTGCAGGCAAAGGGCATGAAAAGCCCTTCTTTGCTGTCTGTAAACATGACATTGTTTAACGTGAACTTGCTACTTGATTCAATGAAACATGTATATGAAACATGTATATAAAATATGTATATAAAACATGTACATAAAGTAGATGAGAAGAAGATGCCCTACTCCACACCTGATGCTCACACCCCCGTCCATACCTCCTTATCCATTTCCAAGGGGGGAACAGGACAGAAAAATGCTGTGACATTTTTGAGGGAGGATTATTTTACACAGACAAATTAAACCATAGAATCATAAAACGGTTTGGGTTGGAAGGAACTTTATAGATCATCCATTTCCAAGCCCCCTGCCATGGACAGAGACACCTTTAACAAGATCAGGTTGCTCAAAGCCCCATGAACTTCTGGCCTTGGACACTTCCAGGGATGGGGCATCCACAGCTTCCCTGGGCAACATGTTCCAGTGCCTCACCACCCTCACAGTAAAGAATTTCTTCCTAATATCCAACCTAAACCCACTACCAGTTTTAAGCCATTCCCTGCTGTCCTCTTGCTATCTGCTCTTGCGAAGAGTCTCTCTCCATCTTTCTTGTACTCCCTTCAGGTACCGAAGGGCTGTGACTGGGTCACCCCAAAGCCTTCTCCTCTGCAGGCTGAACAATCCCAGTTCTCTCGACCTGCAAGTGCACATTGCCAGCTCATGTCCAGCCTCTCCCCCACCCCCAAGTCCCTCGTGGCGGGGCTGCTCTTGATCTGTTGATCCCCCAGCCTATAATTCACGTGGTTTCGTGTCCTGATTTTCTTCCCTATTCACCAATTTTAGCTTTATCTAAGGTAAGGAGTCTGAATTATTTCTGCTTGTTTGCTGCCAAGGGATTTTTGTAAAGCCTCTACATTTCACTCATTAAAAACTTTGTAGGTCAAACTTTTGATTTTTTCCCCAGGCCAAGTTCTGGCAAACTCTTAATTAAAACTGCAATTAAATAAATTGAGCTAGTATGTTTTATCGAGGGAAGTAAACTTTAAAAATGTAATATATTCAGTACATTAATTGTTCTAGCAGAATAATAATGACCATTTGAAACTATTTGATCCGTGTAATATCAGTGTTGTTGAATTAGATTTCTGTCTCAGAGTATATCAAATATGTTTTCAAAAATCGTTATGAGTGTCAAAATGCAAAGACACAAAAGAGACCAGGCAGAGGAGAGGATTAAATAAAAAGTTTAAAAAGCTTCTAGAAAACCTGTAGAATCATTTTTCTTTTAAATTTCTTTACTAAAGCAAATTCCAGGCTGTTGTCTTGAGAAACACTTAAAATGCCAGCTGCATATAAATGGGAAACAAGAAGTTAGGTTATTTGTGGCCTGATTTTGAAAATTTGAGGAATCTGTGATACATCAATCACAAAGAGAAATATTAAAGTCATCTTTTAGTAGGGTTCATTATAACCAGTGAAGCTTAGTTTATCTCTTTATGGAAAACATCTATTCTGTTATAGTCTATCATACACTATAAATGGAGTAAACAATGTTTTCATTTATGAGAACCATTCCTTTATACTCTTGTAGTTATTTTCTCTTACTACTGGTTTCAAGACTAACTGAAGCAATCCTAAAAATATCTGTCTTGTGTCACCATAAGTGAAAGCATCACAAACATGATTTTTGTCAACAAGAGTATCAACAGACCACGTCAAATTGACTCCTCTGCTAAAAAATCTGACATACTAAGCTAGTAATTTCGAGAAATTTTGAAGGTAAGCAAAGAACTATTCACGGCTTTTTAGGGAAGATGGGACTACATTGTGTCAAACTCAGAATTAAGAGTGACAAAGGAAATTTGTGGTCACAAGCAGGTTCAGGCAGATCACTTGTGGTACTTGCTCCAATACTCCAGTCCTGGAGAGAACCAAAGAAACAAAGGCAAGTCAAGGCTAAACAAGCATCAGCACAGCTTATCCAATATGCATATGGGAAAAATATAAGTTCAGGACACTTACAAGTAAAAATTACTGAACAGCTCATTTAATGAGTTCCCGTATCTACTTATAGCAATTTCTATGGTGTGTTGAACCAAACAACTCAGGGTATGCTCATAAGTTTTCAGAAAGTATAAAAAAATTTGAGAAAAAATTGCATTAAATTTATAACAAATAATAAATTATCCATTAATGGCAATAGTAAATTCAGCATTAGGAACACTGGACAGAGGTGGTCAGGGAGATAATGAGAGTTGCTCTGCTATGTCTCTTACTTAAAAATGAGAAATAATCAGTCAGGTATGACAGGTCAGTTTTGGCTGCAGCAACCACAAGATGTTGGAGACACTGAGGAAGGGTAAAAAGATCAACAGTGGGATCTCAGCCACAGATTTCAGGTGAGAGGACTTTGGCTTCCTTTAGGGACCTGCTTGTAAGAGTCCCATGCAATGTAGTCCTGGAGAGAAGACCCTCAGTGGAGAAGGATTGAATCAGAGAACATTTGAACAAATTGTGATTTATGCAAGTCCTTTGGTCCCAATGAGAAATACCTGCAAGTGCCAAGGAACTGCCCAAGGTCATTGGAGGCTACTGAGAATTACCTCTCAAGCATTTTGGTGATTAGGGGAGGTTTCTGAGAACTTGAAGATAGGAAATGTCATTACTACCTCTACAAAGGACCAGAAGGAAGATCCAGGGAGCTACAGCCCATGACCCCCCACCAGGATTACTGGAATGTCATGGAGCAAATAATCCCTGAAATAATTTACAAATGTAAGAACAAGGTAATGATGAGTAGTCAGCATGAACACTGAAGGGAAAATCATTCCTGACAAACCTGATAACATTTTGCAGTGAGAACATGGAATTAGTGGATAAGAGATGAGTTTGGATGTGCTTTATCTTGACTAACATGACTTTTTACACCATTTCCCAAAAAATCTTTATTGAGAAACTAATGAAGAATAGACTGGATATATGGACAGTGAGGTGAACCCAAAATTAGCTGACTGCCAATTCAAAGGGTTGTGGATCAGCAGCACAGAGACCAGCAGAAGGACAGTAACCAAAGGAGTTAACCCTGTTAAGTAACTGTTTAACCCTTTCAACAATGACTTGCATAGTAGGAGAAAGCACATCCTCAGAAAATTTTCATATGGTATGAAAGGGAAGGAGTGCTTGATACACCACATATGAAGACAGAGATAACTCACTGAGCTCAGCAAAAGGAAAGAACATGTCTTGCTCATGGGAAAAAAATAACCTCAGGCACAAATGCAGGCTGGGGGCTTGGCAGAAAACAAGCAGCCTGTCAGAGAGGGAAATGGAGACCTTCACGGACACCTAGCTGGCCATAAGCTAGGAATATACCCTTGGGTCATAAAAGGATAGCAGCCTCATGGATTATATTAGGAAATATATTGGGTTGAGAAGGCAGGGGCAGGTCTCCTTAGTGTTGTCTGGTGCCAGGACAGGAGGCTGTGGACACAAACTGAAATACAGGGGGTTCCATTTAAGCATAGATCCTTTACGGTGTGTGTGTGGTCAAACACTGGGACAGGCTGCCAGGGCAGGCTGTGGAGTCTCCATCCTTGGAGACACGGAGAATCCAACCAAACACAGCCACTTAAGCTCTAGCTTCAAGTAAGAGAGAGAGGAGATGCTGGAGACGATTTAGAGGTGCCTTCCAACCTCAGCCGTTCTGTGGATGTCTGTCTGCCCATGCCAGGAACTGGTTAACACTAAGTGATTCTTTGTAGGAAATATCCCTTAGCAGACGAGTTTTGCTGAATGAAGTGGATTTTTTTTTTGTTAAACTGTATGTACTGTGAATTCTTTCCTCCAGTATGAGTGGAAGTTTAGAATTGTCTCAAAGCTACTGGACAACGATGCTATACACTGTCCTTAGCACTGTACACCCACTTTTATATTATATTCTCTCGTATATTCAGAGAGAGAAAAACTTCTCTAGGTGGCAATATTAATAAAATGCTAATTAGTTTTAACTTGTTAGCATAAATTGCAATTTGTCTTTTCTGAATCTTTATTTTAATGTATAAATCTTTACACTTAAATCCATGTAAATTATATATTTTGTGTACCTGAGACCTGTCCTTCATGGAACTTTTATGACTTAAAATACAACAAAAGGCTAGAAGAAAACAATTAAATTCATTTTCCTAAGCCATGTCACTGACTTACTGCATGGTGCCACCTTATGGCAAATATAACAGTTTTGAAGAGCTTATGTTTTATTTCAAGTTTTTACAGTGATTATAATTGGAAAAGAAGAAAAGAAATAGCGGAGAAGGATGGTGAACAACCTATTTTCTTTAAAAAAAATGATTATTTTCCTTTTAATACATATTCTGTTAAAAAAAAAAATGGATAATCCTACTTTTCCTAGTTTATTGCCCTATTCACATCCCCTAAGTGATTAAGTGATTTAAGTAAATTAAAGGAAACACATTTTTCTCATTTTCATTTCACAGATTATTAAAAAACCTGGAAATTCCGTGAAGTATCATATCTGTTGAATAGCCTTCCAAAAACCCATAAAAATTCGTTAGATGTAGTGTTTGTGTAAACTAACTTTACCTTTACAGAGATGTGCATTGCATTTAAATCTCCTGAAGAATGCTATTTCTATGCAAGATTACCCCCCAGTCTTTTTGTGTCACTCATGTCATACTTAGAGCAATTTTGAGCTCTTTCAGAGACCTTTCCATACTCTGTTTGGAATAAATCCACAGATATATGCAATGATTCTCTATTTGTTTTTCCTTCCTATATACACATACCTTGGGCTGTATCTTAGCCTTTAACCGTGTTAAATACCAACAAGTAAGAGCTTAATCACAATATTTCTCACTGAAAGACCTTCCAAGTTCATTATGTCTAAATAGTAAAAAGACAGCTAAATTGAGGTGGCATTATTTTAAAAACAATTCTTAGCACAGCTTAATTTGGCGAATGTCTGAAATACCCCCAGAATTTACATTTCCGTCATGCACATAAATACAAGAAAAACCCTTTTCTCCTCAAATTTTTTCCGTATCCACATCTTTATATACCCAGCAATACTCTCCAACTGCAAGAATTTCTGGCTTCTGTTGGATCTCCCTGAGGGACATGATGCACAGCTACCTAAACAACAGAATTGCTGAGGACTGCACCATCTAATTGAGTACAGAAAGCAACACGAAAAACACACCTAAAATGCAATCACCTCTCAAAAAAGCAGTTCTTGCATCCCACTTCAGAAGTTTATAATCAGATTTGCTAGCGTAGAAAATAGTACTGCCTGGTTTTTAAGAGTGGTGTTCAAGATGGGGTATTCTAACACTGCATTTGTTTTTAAATGCTTACAGATTTAAGGATTTAAAATGCTTAAAGCTTTGAGTGGCTGTGTTTGTCTGGATTCTGCCGGGGAGGGATGGTGTTTGTGGTTTTTTTTAATGAAAATGTCGTCATATTCATGATGAACACACAAAATGATTTACCCTCATCTCAGCTAACACCAGAAAAAAACTTAAATAAAGTGTGTTCTTAATATCTAGATTAAACTTCAAGATATTTCTTAAGTAATTTTCTTCTTCTGCGTTTCAAAATGCACATTATAAGGTAAATGAAGGACAAATACCCTATATTTTATATGAAATGTAAAGGTGCCACATCTGTCATTCCAAGGTGTTCAAATACAGGATGTGGTTGCTTAGAGGTTCTGGAATCTCCTTCCCTGAAAAATGTCAGAACTGGACTGGCTAGGGCTCTGTGCATCTCCGATTTACTCTGCACAGGAGGCTGGACTGTGTGACCTCTGGAGGTTCCTTCCAAACAAAACTATTCTCTGATTCCATATACTGTGCAAATTCTACACATTAAATTGATAAGCAGAGTTTTCAGGCCCAGGGACATCCATTGCTTATCAAATGTTAGTGATAAAAAGAATAGAAGTCACAGTTTTTCAGAAAGAGAGATTATGTGCTTAAAATATTGCCATTATAGCTGACATTTTGTCTCAAGCTCAAGGTGTCAAATTAACAGTTATAAGCTTTTGTGGGTATCTCGCTTAAGAGAATATATATTTCAACTCATCAGTGGTGACCAAATCATTCTGTGATGTTCAGAAAATCAGAGAAAGCTGAAAGGTCTATAGGGTAATTATCACCTTTACACCCCGGGCTCTAAACCACCTTCTGGAAAGAAAGGGTCAGTCAATTAGTCTGACAGAAGATGGCAGCCAGGAAACTTTACTGAAAGGACATTTTTTACTCAAAGACCTCTGGAGGGTTACCAATTGGTCACTGCCTCAATCTTCCATGATGCAGTCTGGCATTTCTTGTTAACATGAAAAGACTTGCTTATATGTGTTAATACCACCGACCCTCCTCCTTATTAAAACTTCTCCAGATAAAACACTTCCTCCCTGTTTCTACTTACCCTCCCACTGTAAAGTGATCAGAATGCAACAACTACTCCATTGGAAGGAAAATACCTTTGAAGCATGCAGCAAAAAAACCCCACAGACTGCATACTAAAATGGCTGCCTGGGTGAACTTTGTATTCCAGACTTTAAATATTCAGTTCCTATTGCCAGGTTTCTAATGATTTTTTCATCTGTGTTTAAATCCCCAGACCCATGTGGTACAAACAGTTCTGGAGACCAGCTGTTGCAGCAATGTGCATTTGAGTAGGGATGATTAGAAATTATCAGAAAACAGCATTCCCCTCCTGCTAAAACTCTAGAGAACTAAGAAACTGTTCTACTCTTTACTAGGAGAAAGCAAATATTTAACTCAAAGTTTCTGATTTTATAAACAAAGAGAAAACTACACAAAAATGAAAAATAAACAATAATCAATCACCACTGCACTGGTTTAGAATATTTGCAATTAAAATTATCCCCAAACCATACCATTATTGTAAACCTTACTTTCTGATCTGCAAAAGCTATCCCAAACATTAGACCTTAACTATTACAGTCCCATTTGCTGTCAGAATGGTTCTAAGTAAAATCATTACCACTGGAATAGAAAGAGGTTTTTTCATCTCCTGAAAACACCATACCATAAAGACAACTTCCATTTCATTGTCTGCTGATCTATGGGATGTTGTGTGTATTGAGCTAGTTCGTTTTTAAATACTTTAAGTATATGTGGAAACAAAGGTTTCTGCTTCCTTAAAGGCATCAGGCCAAGGACTTTTCCAATGCAAAAGGGAAAATAAGTCAAGGAGGAAAACATAAACAGGACCATAACACTGAGATTAGCTCCCTTGGTTAGAGGCTGGTGCTAGTAATCCGCGTTGTGGTTTCAGTCCCTGGATGGGCCTTTCACTGAGGAGTTGGCCTCGAAGATCCTTGTGGGTCCCATCCAACTCAGAATATTCTGTGTCTCTGTGATGCAAATGAGAGACACGATAGAGACCAGCAAATGACGAGGGAGACAGTAATGAGAACCAAATCTGTTCACTTGTGCTCACTGGTAAGGGCACCGGAACATGGGAATGTTCGTTTCAGGATGATTGCCTGACCGAGGACATTGTCCAAGGGAATGACAGGGAAAAGGGAGAAGCCATGAACAAAATACACAGAGACACAGCAGTGACAGCCAAACACAATGAGGACAAGGGCGAGAAGCAAACCTGGTCAGTCACACTGACTGATGGGCTACCAAGGAACTGCCAAGAGGAGCTTTGCAGCTGACAGGGATGCAAACCTGAGGGTCCAGAAGGTTGTTGGGCTGGAGCAGAACCCTGGGTCACAATCCATGTGACTGAATACATCTCTAGTCTTTTGTAAGTGTCTTTTGTGGTGGTGTACACTCACTAATTTAGGTCATAACCATTAAGGAGTAACGGTTTTGCTTCTACAGCATGAAGTTATTCTTATAGAGAATTAACTGAAGAAAGCTTTGCTTTAAAGTCTCAGAGTGGATAAATATTTCAGTTTTCTTAGCACTTCTGATATATGCCTGCATGAATACCCACAAATATGACATAGATTCACAACATATCAAGTGTTGCATATTCACTTGCAAAACTTCAACTACAGAGGAAAATGTACCCCTATAACAAAAAAAGCCAGAATAAAGATTGAATTTAGTTCACTCCATTTGGTAGATACAAGTTTTTCTTCTCTTCTAAAAAACTTCAGCCTTCCTAACCAACCAGCTAACATTTCAACCCAAAAGACTGAAAGCAGTACAGGGAAACCTACCCCAAGGGTTACAGCAATTAGTTTTCTAGAGTTACTTTGACATTCTTCCTAAACTACTGATGCAGAGTCCAGAATTTACTGTCATTGTACTTGTATCTTTCATCTCTGTGTCAAAAATATAGAGATTTATTCTGCACCATCTCTCTAGACTGAAACAATGCTACCACAACTACATTATTGAACTGCAAGCTAAAAGCTGCTTCTCCTCTCTGTGCCTTTTTAAACTCATTCACTTGGCAGTAATTTTCTTGCCAAGATAAAGTAATAAAAAGTAAAATGAATAATGCTAAAAATTAATTCATTATCATCAACTTTTTTTTCTTCCTAAGAAGGCAAACTGCTAGGATTATCTGTTCCAGGATTTGGGCTGTGCACTAATTGTCCTGGATGCAAAGGTAATGCAAACCCTCTAAAATTTCATTTGTTACAAGAACCCCACAGTTTTACCTGCAGAGATTAACAGTAAACCCTCTCCTGAAGGAGCATTCTGAGGTTAAATTGCAGGTTACATTCACAATTTTGTCCTGCTAGTTTTAATTTATCTGTTGCTGGCTTGCTCTGGTGGCTGTAAAGAAAAGATTAGCATGCTCAGAAGTGCATATACCTTTGTAAAAACAAATGCACCTTTTGTATGAATTGTTTGCATTAGTGGTTGAAGACAGCACGGGAGATAGGAACAACACACACACAGACAGAAAAAAAGTAGTCACTAATAATTTTCTGTGCTTCTATTTCCTGGTAAATGCAATGTGCAAAAGTGAAAAATTATATTCAATGAAGCTGCAAACCCATAGTGCGGGGCAACATGAAATTGTTCTGTTCCCAGGAATTGCTCCAGGTTATATTCTGAATCAAATCAGTTCTATGCTTCAAGGGGAGCAAATCAGTTTAGTTACTATACTACCAAGGGAAAGAATGTAGCATATGTTATCCCAGATCTACTGGGCTGTGAATACAGAATATGGATAGAGCTAAACCTTACACCCTCTTCACCCCCTATTAAGGGGAAAAAAAAAGTAAATAAATCAGCTACTTTTAGGTACAAACAGTAAAAATTTTGTTTTTCTTTTAAAATGAAAGATATTTTTGCTTTTAAAATACATTTTATTGCGTATATTTCCAAATTTCTCTCCAGGCTTTCACCATCACTGTTATTATTACTTACTACTGTCTACTAAAATATTTTGAGTTGTGAAATACCCGTTTCTTGCACCTGAGGCAATTCTGGTTCCCTTTTTTCTGTTCTGCATATAACTCTAGTGTGGATAACAGTGTCAGACTAAGATGGCTCTTTTATCCTACTGACCACTATACTTATTGAATTTAAAAAAGCCAATTCTATACCAGCTGTGTATACCTGCTGTGCCTATAACAGCATGCTGTATCTGAGCTTCGTAATCCTTCTCTAATAAGCATGGCAGAAAAAGAAGAGATGTTAACAAAGTAAAACACATGGGGCTTAAATAACTCATTAAAATATTTTCTGATTACAGCTCACTACTAGGCATAATTAAAACTAAGTATTAGAAAATCCCCTAATATCAATATTGGTATGACTTTCTGCATACTTTTTCTGGACACAGATCAATAGTAAATACCAAATTAACAATCACTTTAAGCCTATTTTTTTATTCACTTGGGGATTCATTGCAACATCATTCTTAATTCCACAGGTGGTCTCTGCAGCTTTTCTCTCCCAGCCAGACACAAGTTCAGCTTATCTGTGAGCTTTCTTTTACTGGGGTCTGAAATTTCCCCAAGGAAAACACTAATCCCATCATTCTTAATATAGTTCTATTGCTTTGGGACAAAAAAAAAAAAAAAAAAAAAAAAAAAAAAAAAAAAAAAAAAAAAAAAAAAAAAAAAAAAAAAAAAAAAAAAAAAAAAAAAAAAAGTCCCTGATTCCCACGTCAGTGCTGATAACACTGCACTCATTTACATCTCTGAGACAGCCTAAACTTTCTAGGTTAGACATTTAGAAATTCCCACTGGCCTTATCACCACTTCAGCTGCACCATTGTGAACTGAAATGCTGGTAGGTGTTTTGGAGGCTGGTGTAGGCTAAGGAGGCTGTATCAGAGTCAGCTGAAGCAGCACCAACTCTGAAGAGCTCTCTGCAGCAGCACATAAGGCCTCAGAAAGATTATGCCTGGTGCCAAACTCCAGACAGCATTTCACTAGGTTCAGTTCAGTGTCAAATATTTAAACTTTGTTTGGTGCTGTAAGACACAGTTGGCTTGCACTGGAGATAAAATTCTGCACTAAAGCCAAGTGCCTGGTCAGGCAGGAGAGGAGAGTGGATGGACAGTGGGTGTTTCCCAGTTGCTAGCAGAGTATACAACCAAGATTATTACTGATCTTTTCGACATTCTCCCTCCAGACTTATGGGAGGGTAGCAATGCCTCAGGGGTCTCCACATGGAGTGAAGATAAGCTCCTGATTTCTCTTGCACAAACCTCATTAGGAAGCCCATTTTGCCACACTGCTTATCGTCCTGATGGGAAAGACTTTTCTATCTGCTCTGTGTACAAATAAAATCAAAGGACATGCAGAGAGAGGGGGAGAAGAAAGAATATATGAGTAACTTACCATGACCTTTTCTGTATCAAAGTATTTGAAGAAAGATGGATAAACTCTTTGTTTTCAACTTTAGAGCATTCAGCTAGCATCATCTAATAAACTTAAATTTCATAAGATGACAATAGGGCTTGCCTTCTGTGTGCCAGTGTCTCTCCACCTCTGCAGCCAACATGAAAAACATGGTGAATGCAACCTTTTTAACCTAACCAAACTAATGATAAAAGATATTGTACAAGGGTACACATTTTATTGATCTTATATAAATTACCATAATATAAGTGTGTACATAAAGGTTACATAATTTTTCCTGCCAGCCTTTTTTTTTTTTTTTTTTTTTAATTCTAATGTAATTGGTTTTATTCACAGATAAGTAGGATGCAGTGGAAATGAGGTATGGAAGGAATACCAGCAGCACTCTTCTTTTTCTCTCCCCAACACGAATATTCTACTTTTAACTCCTTTTTATGGAACAGTGAAAATGGTGTTATCAGGAGTTATTGTGAAATTGACTGTGATAACTTGTATGGTAACTATGCTATTACTGCTTGCCACCAATGTAATTGCATTCTCTGCCATGATATATCTTCTATTTATATATAATTTAGAAAACCAATGACAGATAAATAATGTATCTATCTAACCCTTCAAGAGTGAAGGATTGAACTACACATGAGAACAAAAGAAGAAAGCTTTTTAAACAATGCCAGAGGGTGCTGGATGCTCTAAGCCTTTCTTTATATTCTTTATAGGCACAGCCAAACTTCTGAAACCATGGAGCATGTAACAGGCTTCAAACAATCAAGATTTATTAATTTGCCAGGAATGAACCTAGGAGCAAAATTCACTCCAGCATCAATCATCAGAATTCCCTCCAAGTGCTCCCTTGTCAGATGGCTCACGGCAATTACAATCCAGTCATTGGCTACAATAAATCTAAGACAAATATTTTGAACAGAGAATGTCATCATAGTCCAGAAAATGATTAGAGAAATCATCAACATTTTGTACTGCCTCCTCCCTGCTCCCTGATCAATATTTAAGATTAAGTCTTGTCTTTATCCAGACTTGAATCTGAAGAAGAGTTAGCCCTACTGAATAGCAATAATCTCTCCCAGCCTCTAACAGGCCCAGGTACAGGAGCATGTGTATAACCACGAGTTATTTGGGGCTATTCAATAACTGGTCTGTGCTCTTCAACCTGGGCACTTCCCTTGTGTAACAAAAGGAGTTTCTGTGACTGGGGGACATCTGTGTGTTGCATATGCATGAACTAAATAACTTCTGTCTCACTCAAGGGGAGATTTTTTCACAGTCCTGAGAAAAGGGAGAACACTGGAACAACAACACAGATTCCTCCTGTCCTCTTATCCCAATCCACTCCTTCAAATCTGTGATGCTATTGTTGCAGCTTCCCCCATAGGAGCGTTGCACAGAGTATAAATGTTTAGAAGTAATGTTCAAAAGGAGATAAAATTATACTGGCCTGTGTCTGTTCATTTTAAGCATTGAAAAAGAAAGCAATTTTAAATTTTTCTTATAGAGACTTGGATGAAACCAAGTATCTATGACTAAAATGAAGAGAAGTGATATGTATGTTGTTTCTTTTCTTAATTGTTCAACCAGGTTACCCTCTGCTGATGAACCCCCAGCCTCTCAGAACCCAAGCAAGTCTAGACAACCCTGGCCTTGAGCCAGGGTTACAGCACGGCAATTTCCACACCGAGTGTATTTAATGATAGCTATGTTAAACTGAAAATAAATTTTAAATAAGCCTAAATAAGTTCATCCTAACTATGTAGGAACCTAACCATATAGATTGTTTCTTTTTAAGTAGATAGTGCTGTAAGTTAATGCAACTGATGCAAAGTTGTGAGGAACTACATCATAGATGTTTGTTCACCATGGGAAACCAGACCTCCTTTGAGGAACTCATTATGACAACATTTAAAAAGTATATGAAAACAAACATGGATGGTAAAAACACAAGAAAATCAGATCTTCATAATAAAAAAAGGAATAATGTGCATTTACTCTTGACAAAAAGAACAGTTTATGTTCCATGTTGAGATCAAGATTTTGACATCTGCAGTTTCTACACATTGTCATAAAACATCCATAAATTTTCAAAATCAGAGAACCTAAAAATTTGAACACAGAAGATCCGCTTAAAAAGACAGCCTAAATGCATGTAATTTTAAACATTCACATAAAAATATATTAGAGAAACATTCTCTTGTTTATTAATTTCCTTTGGGTAACTTGGATTTTTTTCCACCCATATTTCACAGTATAAACATTTTAATTACTTTTAAATAAATTTTTCAGTCTCTACTTGAGAGAAAGAGTGCCCAAGTGCTTATAATAGCAATTCTAGATCAGCATTTAAACCGTAATGTTCTCAACTGGGTTGAAGTGATTTTATTCAAGGACAATAATTTTCAGACTCCGGCTCTTGTGTCTCAACTCTCTGCCTCAGAAATTAACTTGGTTTATGCTGTACTTTCACAGGTACAATTCTGTAACCACTGCAGCATCAGTGTTGGTCCCAGAAGAGGACTGGCAACCCTGATGGCTACTCACACTGCTCTGCTGCATGCTCCACTCTTCACAGCTCCTGAACTTGCCACAGAGAAACAGTAGAGCAACATTTGACCCAAGTGGTTAAAAAAACATATAAATAGAGGATATATAAATAAATAAATATATATATATATATATATATATATACATATAAATACAGAATGTTTTATCATGACCTTGGCAAAATGCACGTTTTAGGTACTCATGATGTCACCAGTTCATTTTATTGTAGAGGACATAGAAGTCAACTTCATCAATATTAAACTCTGGTATAAATTAAATGCTGGTATAATGCAGGTTTTTTCTTTATACAGTTTAAGGAGTTGTATTTGCCTTATCTCAAATAGTCTCAGACAGTCTTAACTTAGCAAAGCCAAGTATTTTACACTAATAATTTACTCTATAATTGATTTCTTACGTTTACTTTGAGAATGACTTGCTGCTGCATAACACTTGAGAAACCACTCTGAGCTGCCAGGAGCAATTCTGCTCCTTAATTTTGGTTTACATTAGTTACAAATGAAAAGGTGAGTGGCTCCAAAGGTATTCCTATTTAGTATGTTTAATAATGAGCCTCAGGGTTCACAATTAATGAATTCCGTGGGGCTTTGTGTACACACAATAATTTTTGGTAGTCACTATCACTATACAGGATATGTGTTATCTTCTTTCCTGAAGGACCAATGTTTCTAAAGGAAATCTGCCTGCTAAGGAGTGTCACATAATTCTTTCCCACTTCTCAGCATCATCTTCCCTGGAAATATTCCATAAAACCATGCAGAGTGTCCCCAGTCCAGAAATATAAATTGCAGCCTTATTAGAAACAAATAAATTAATAAATATTTTTTTAAAAAAAGTAAAAGGAGATAAGACCTATAGCATGTCAAAAATAGAAGACACCAACCATACTCAAGTCTGAATCAGCATATCATTTAGAGGTATTACTGGCTTTTTTTTTTTTTTTCTGTACCCGTTTTTCTTAAAAGCAAACTAAAAAAGGAAACAAAAGGCAACCACTGAATATATGACATCCTTTGGAAAGATTTTTGATTAACCTTAAGAATTTTTAGCTCAGGCTGACAAATTTGTCTATCCTTCCACATCATGAAGTTTTCTTCTGTTCACTGTGATCCCGCAGTTCTCTGTTGTGGTGTGCCTCATGTCTAACTGTATCTCTTTCAAGAGCAAAGCACATCCCCTCCTCTGTAGTGCACACAGGAAAACCCAGTTGTACACGGAGTTAAGAAACAGGAGCTTGTGTGTCTCTCTGTTTTTCACAAAAGTGGGGACTTCATTCAGCAGCTCCTCACAGTACCATCTTAGATTTTGTGATGTATATTTCAATTTATCATTGCATCTACGTCCCATTAACTATAAAGCTACTAGAAAAAATTACCTGGATGGCCCGTTGGTTACTGCTTGCACTGTAGTTGCATATGCAATAGGAACTGGAAAAGAGTTTGCTTTGCTGACATCTCTCATTGTTTGTGGAAGGAAATTTTGTGTTGGGAAAAAAATGGTGCTTTTAATTCTGGATAAAGAGGGCTATTCTAAACAAGGCATTACTTCTACTTCAATCACTTTCCTACTGCTTTCTAATGATGGGGGTTTTTTTTAACTTGAAGAGAAATCTAATCTCTCCTACTATTTTGAATGTGAAGGTTCTTCACTTCTAGCTCAGAAATGTTATCTCCTGCCCTTCCTTACACTCTCCCACCTCTGCTGACAGAACAGCAAATATTCCAAACTTTAATATCTTTCATCATGTTCTGTAAAGACAATTTCCAAGTGAATTTGTGTAAAAAGAAGGCTTTGAGTTTTTTACCTGGACGTTACTGTTTTGCCCTAACAAAGAAGACAAGCAAAAATAGTCCAAATACCTGCTCCTTCCAGAGAACATACCTCTAGAATCATCCTCTTTTAGTAAAATTACTCCTTTTTTGACTTTTTATCTTAGTTTCATCCAAACAGAATCCAGTTCTCATACCCAGAGGCATCTTTGCAGTTTGAGTCCAGAAGGCAGTTTGCTTCACAACCCTGTTTTAAAAGTGTGAGTTGCAATACCAAAAACTTGTGACGAGTTTGAAATTGCATGAAATTTTGCTAATTTTCCTGAAACAATTAATTTAAAGGTTCCTTCTACTTTCTTTTTGCTTTAAGAATTTATAAGAGGCCTCTTTTGCAAGTTTTGCCACAGTGCTAAGGGAGTGGCAATTATTTTTAATAAAAATCAAATTCTTATATAAATGCAGTTTTTTTGGGGCCAAGCAAAGGAAAAAAGACTGTGTAAGACAGAAAGAAAACTGAAAGACACAAAATTTTTAGAACTACTTGAGTTTCTTAGGAATCTTTTCAGATCTAGATCCTTTGGTTTACACCAGTTAACAAATGAAAAGGTAACTCTACCTGCTCTGACCATCCTTCTGGAGTAATCCAACTCAGCTACACCCTGCAAAGCACATACAAGAGGACCACTTTCTATTTAACAGTCAAAGCAAAAAAAGCTGCTCACCATCAGTATCAGTAAAGCAAATGCATTTGATAAAAAAGATCAATAGATCTTTTTTTTTTTCAGTGTTTTCACTCAGAGATCAGTCAAACCAGCTATTTGCTTTTAGAAAACTATTCTTCGAGTTTCCTGCCGCTATCATATATGTCATCTAAAATAAATATAAGTCCAGTGAAAATATTTTAAAGTTGCTTTCTTGATGACTTTTTTTGCAAGTAAAACATTTATTTCAATACCCCCTTCTCATTAACTCACTAGTTTATTATGGTTTCTGCAGGACCAAATATATTTTTCATTATTTTCAAGGAAGTATCAATAATTTAAAAGCATATATGGACAAAGGATGAAGCATCAGCTTAGAATGACTTCTTTGTATAACTTGCACACAAGCTGCGCTTTGTTTAAGTGGTTGTTGCTTTTTCAGTAGTCAATTTTTCCTTATTTTTGAAGTCTGACACATTTGTTAACCTTTCAAAAAATCATTAATAAATACTAATTTATTCACTACATTCTTTGCAGGTCTATAATGAGAAAGAAAACATTCCTGCTTTTGTGTGAACTGATGTCATATACTGCTTTTCCACTGCAAAACTGTTTATTCTTTAAATGGGACTGAAGGAAGCAGACTTCAAAAGTCAGTTAATTTCGTTTAGTAATTTACACCACAACTTCCCAGAATACACATGAAGAAACATGGACACAGTATCTTTAGCTCCATTATCCCCCAAGATTCTAATTGCCCTGAATTTTGGATAGAAGGGCAATATATGCCTGTTAAATGATACCTTGAATGTCCTTGAAGCTTTCAACTCATTCCCAATTTTTGGTAGACCAATGTCAAAACTGAAGGAACTGTCTGCCTGGATCTTATTGCATTATGTGGATCATATTAAAATTGTGAGGATCATAAATATCTATGAATTAAAGTGAGAAATTGTCAGCTTTCTGCAGTCTAGAATCTGATCTTTTAAAATTTGCAAGGAAAAAAATCTCAGGTGTTTTTTTGGTAAGTATTAGCATATATTTATTTTCTTTGGGGCATCTATGACTACATTTTTAAAACTCCAATCTCGTACAGCACTTTGTTAACACAAAACCACTGTATTATCTGCAAAGTATTTTACACACAATTTTTGACTTTTGTTCAAGTTGCCTCAGGGTATTATTTCATTGCAAAATTCAGCTGGACAGTTACGATCCATATTAAATCTCTTCTAATAAATATTTCTATCTGCACCTTCATGTATTAAGTTGAAGAAAAAAGGAAGCTTAACTGAAGGAAAATTGACAGGTGTGACATATATGTTAGTTAAAAACTAAAACCTCCAGAGTAGCCTCTAAATATGATTAATTAACTTTATGGTTTTTTTTTCCTTTCTACCTTCAGTTGCAGGTCATACGAGTTCAAAATCACTTAAAAATTATTTCTTCTCAACAGCTAAATATGAATTATGTTATTAAAGATTATCATTACCTTAATTTCCTCATCTTCATTACCCACCAATTTTAACATTGATTTTCCTGCCTTATTTAAAATGCTTTCATTTATATTCTGTATGAGCTACATATCAACAAGCAGGTCTCCTGTTTTCCTTCGCTGATCCCTTTTTCAGATAAGAGCATCTTCAGTACATGTAATCTGGAAACTGAAGTTTCCCAAGACTTTTCTTCATTTTTATTTATTTTTTTTTTAAATTTGGCCACAAACACGATCTGCAAGTTTTTTGCAGTGAAGATATTCAAAAGTATCTGAAACTTCTAACAGGTTTCTATGCCTTTTTCCTTTTCAGAAGGTGGTGATCAAATGCAGGAAAATACAGCAAATGGCATGTTTACAAGTACATTCATCCAGGGAGTAATCAAACTAAGAGTGGAAGAAAAAGAAAAGCTTTCTTTTTTTTTTTTTTTTGAAATACAGTGTCTTAATACAAGCAGAGAAAAATGGGAGTCTGAAAGCTATATCTTAGCATCTGTGGTGACAGCAGTTCTCCAGCTCTGATGGGTGCACCACGTGGGCTATGTAGGCTTTACTGATGTATGGAGTGATTAAACAGATTTGTTGTGCATAAAACAAGAATCGTTTGTAACACTCTGATTATCTTAAAAAAATGTGACCTGAACGTGGTGGGGTGCTAAGTTTGAAAGTTAAAGGTTTTTAAAGTCAATTTGAGGAGTACAGCAGAAAAAGGACTGACATGATGGGTGTGTACATACAGTGTGGAAAGAGTATGAATACATCATGATTGTGCCTAAAATAAGACTGATATTTATTTCTATTGTTTTCTAGGGTCACTGGACATCTCAGAGTACCCTTGCAATTTTCTCTTGTTCTTGAGTTTAAGTAAACATTTACTCAAGTGTATAAATGAAACTCACACTGTGCCTCAGTGTCATGAAATATTGTTTATGCTATCAATGCATTGGAGGGATGAAAATGGTCCAGCTGCTCAGAGATACATTGGCTTCAGTGGAAGTGTGATACTGAATATTATCACCTAAATAATTCTGACAGTCTGAGTAAAAAAAAAAAAAAAAAAAAAGGTGAGGAGAGGAAGACAAGATACATGCTCTATTTATGAAACTTTTTTATTTTTCTAAAATATTCCTAGTATTTCAGTGCAGGTGACCAGTTCAGTAGTTCAGTTACAGCCTGGATGGTGAATACATAAACACAATATACATAGCTTGGGTAAAGTGAGTTACTTCAAGATGTAGGGCTTAAGCAATCTAAACAAGATTAACTTGATTATTGGCAAACACCACAAAAATGAAGTCATATAGAGGTTGGAAAACTTCAAGAGTTGACTTGTTGCATGACAGAGACTATATTTTATTTCTAGGATTCTTTATTTTACACCATAACAGTTGCTGAATACCTCACAGGTGACATCAAATGTTTTCACTTTTAAGGATGCAAATACAATTTCAAGCACCTAGTATAATGTGAGAGATTTTCAGTGCAGTGTAGACATGTTCTTTTGTGATAACTAGTGTTTAGTAAATATCCTTGGGAGTTTTCTGAAATGCATTTTTAGGCTTTTACTTTGTTGTGTTTGTTTGGGGTTTTGTGGTTTTTTTAATTATTATTATTTTATATAATATAATATATATATATAATATATATATAATACTATTAGTACATACTTCAATTTAAGGAAGATACTAAAATCCACAACAGTATCTACATCAATGCCTCACATCATGCAAACAAAGGAAGTGTCTTGCACAATAAAGTTGCATACATTCAAGCAGAAATAAGGAAGATTTGACAGAATGTACAGCTCATTAAATCACTCAAATAGCAACTTTTTTGATTTGTTTTGGTTTTTTTTGTTTTGTTTGGGTTTGGTTTGGTTTGGTTTGGTTTGGTTTGTTACAGATTTCTCTATTCACAAGCAGCAGCTCCAGCAGGGCACCTTCCCTATTTGGCTCACTCACCAGCTGTGTCAGGAACTTGTGTTCCACGCTCCCCAGCAACCTCCTGGACTTGTTCCTCTCCCCTGTGTTGTGTTTTCAGCAGGCATTTGGTAAGCTGGAGTCCTTTCTGAGAAAAAGGGGCTAGCAATAACAAGACTTCACCCAGCTGGTTGTAGAATATTACTTCTGCCTCTAGATCCTGGTTGAGAGGTTTATAACAGGCTCCCACTAGGATATCTGCCCCGCTGGCCTTCCCCCTGATTCTTACCCATAAACACTCAATCCCCTACTGTGGGGTAACACCTCAGTGATGCACAAGCTTATGTGTGGATCTAATGAATATTAGCAAGATAGAATTACTAAGGTCAGAATTTTTAATAGTGGATGTCTGTAGGCTGAGTGATATCTAATTAAATTGTTACAGGCTATTGTATTAAATGATAATTGAATTCCTGGAAAATTCCTCACAATTATAATATATTAACATGAGTAGAATTGCATAGTTAATGGCTTACTGGTTTTTTTTCCCCCCCTTGGTTCATTACTTTGCATGTAGGTCTTGTTGTATTCTCACTTAAATCTTCCATTACCGACTTACACTGCAGAATAAATATCCATGGGATCACACATCCGTGACTTCAGTTGCTGGATTTAAACATTTTCTAGCTTTGCTGGAGCATAGAGACAGGAAAGCACATAAATCTGTAAAATGCATGTAGACTCTATGTCTCCCTAAATACATCACAGGAGTAAGTAAAAGATAAAGCTGAACTAATTTAGTTGCACAATAGTTTGTTACACTGCAGAAAACTACAAGTTTCTCTGACATTTAAAGGATAGCTGTATGGCCTAGCAGCAATTCATCTTATCTGTAGAGCTATTCTGTATTCAAAACACAGACCTGCTTTTTTTTTTTTTTTTTTTTTTTTTTTTTTTTTTTTTTTTTTTTTTTTTTTTTTTTTTTTTTTTTTTTTTTTTTTTGACTAAAAGCAAGCTAAAATGCCAGCTTGGTTCCAAGGATCAAAACTGAATTTCTAGGCAAATGAAGGACTCTGTGGCATTTAATATTCAAAGTCTCACAGTTATTTCTGCTGTGAGTCTATGAGAGGGACAAATTCACTGGACAAGGAGTGAAGTGTGGATCCTTTTCCAGTTCTACCACTACCTTGTACTGACAAGTCAATCTCCTTTTTGAATTGGTTTTCCTGGCTCAGTGTTTCCATAGGTTTTGAATCATGATTTGTTTGCAGCTGTATTCTGAGAAACCATAAAACATCTGCATCTTAATGGTTACTTAGCTAATTATTTTTCATCCTATATGGTTCAGGAACCATAAAAACAGTTCCAAATCGAAGCGGCAAAACTGTTCACTGGGATCTTTTTTTCATTAATCATAATACTTGTAATACATTTTCATGAGAATGCTTTATTGGAAACACTCACACCGTACAAACCAAACAATCTCTTGTCAAAGACAGCTCTATCCCTTCAATAGGAATCCTGATAAGGATAGAGTATGTGTATTGACACTTATATATGATTTTCTCTCACATTTCTTGTTCTTCATTTTGATGAACGCAGTCAGATCCTCAAATGTGCAATATGTCAAGGTTCTTAAAGTGAAGAGAATGCAACAGTGTATACTTTTATATTATGAAACAGATTTGTTGATGATTGCTTATGAACCACAAAATAAATGGTAACAGTCAATTTGTATATGTGATCCACAGTCTTTTTAAAAATCTAGTAAAAATAAAATTTAAAAAAAAAAAAAAAAAAAGGAAAAAAAAAATGACACTTGTCAGAATCAGAGAACATGAAGTGGTGGTACAGACATATTGATCTTCGACCAGCAAGCACCAGCAAAAAAAAAAAAAAGCCTTTCAATAGCTATTTTTTTTCCAAGTTCAACAGTTTTATGGTTGTCTTTCTTTTAACAAATACTGTTTGCTGTCTTTTCTCTATCTCATTCATCATATGCTGTTGGTATTCATTTCTCAGGCTATTTCCAAGCTAATTATCAAGATTTATTTCCAGGTAACTGGGATTTCTCTGGCCTTTTACTCGTTCTCAAACGAGAACTTTTGTTCTTTTTCACTTCCACATCATTCCTCCCTGAAAGAATCACAGAATCATTTAGGCTGGAAAAATACCTCTGAGACTGAGTCCAACCTTGAGACTGATCACCACCTTGTCAGCTCGACCATAGCACTAAGTGCCATGTCCAATCATTTCCCAGGGTTCAAAGCTCAGACCAGTCCTGTTTAATATCTTTATCAATAATCTAGGTGAGGACACTGAGTGTATGTGTCTCAAAAATAGTCACACTCAGGGCATGTCTCTGTGGCATAGCTCATCCCCAGCTTTCATAACTGATTAATCTCACCTGGATTTCTATGCCAGCGTGTCCATTTTACTTCTAGTGAGCCAAGCAAGCATGGATATTTCTACTCATAGTCCAGTCCAGTTATTCTGAATCACATCTGGATTTCTCTGTTTTCTGTTGGAACAAAAACCAACACAACTTTTGCTACACTGACCTCCATTATGAACTACATTCCATGAGAATCTTAATGCCTGTTTCATAAAATAGCACTCAAACATCTCCCCCAAATTTAGATGACCGTTCCAACTAATTTCAAATTCTGAACTAAACATACTTAAAGGGTTCTGTAAGTTAGTTTTCTTCTGTGTTTCTGAAATGATACATAAGAATTATCAATAGATAGGAAAGTGAAGTTTTTCACAACTTAAAGCTATAATTCTTGTTGAAGAATAAATGTTACTACAACAATTGGTGAATTAGATGTCTAACAGTCAGATATGTTGATCAGATTTTTTCTTTCATCTTTATTAGTAATATTGGCAGTCACCAGTCTTCAGTAGAGTGTTATCTCTTTTCCCTTAAAGTACTCATCTTCCTCATCCTCCTGCTCTTCACTGAGCACCTTGTCCCTGGAGCTCCTCCAAGGTTTTGGGCATGGGGAAATGTCCAAGGTGAAAGAGTCAGTGACTTTCCATCTTTCTCCAGTCAGGTTTTCAGGAGTATTACTTCAGCTTACTGCCGTAGTTCATGATGAAAGATAGTTCACGGTGGAAAAGAAAAGTTTATGGTGGAAAGAAAGCTCATGATGGAAGAAGAGACACTGAGGCTGATGGCACCTTCTCAGGAGTAATAAGAGAGCAAGGGATCTTCTGCATCCTGGAAACAGAGTAAAAATAGCTAAAAAGGACTTGGACAGTGATGAAGATAAACCAGCTGAAGGTAAATTAGATATTGAGTCTTCTGACTCTTTACCTGCCATGGATGCTGAAATATGTTATGTAATTACTTTGTTTTGGAGGCGTGAACATGACCATGGCAAACTGAGCTGATTGTTGCCATTCAGCTTTTTTAGTGAGACTAAGAACAACAAGAATTATTTCAAGATCAAGTCATTGACCAAGAGATTTACTGTGTCTGTGAGTCTGTAAAGGTGTGAAACTGAATGCCACCACCTGATGGTTTCCTTTTCCAGCTCTGGAACAAGCTGGAAGCCACCACATTTGTCTGTGGCTGACAGGAGATGATGCTCATCCCTGAGTGGCATAATGGGTCAGCACTCATCCTTCGAAGGGATGTGGTGTACCTTAACTAGGAAGATAAGGTAAATTTTTAGTATTTTCATGAGGTCTGTGAAGGTCCCCATTTTGAGACTAACATTTACATAATCTGCCTTGCATTTAATGCAACTCAATCTTCTAGGAAATTCAGGTTTTCTGCCAAGGAGAGAGGGAAAAAATAAGAAAAGACAAAAATAAAATACATAACGTGGTGTTAAAGAGCTACATGTTTACTTTCCTTAATTTTAAAGAGAAGAAACTCTTACCTTTTGTCTTCCAAAACAACTACACAAAAAAACCCCACAAGCCAAGAGCTTCAGCAGATTGCATTTTTCCTGCTTTCTGTTGTTCACTGTTCGTGTGTATAATCTTCTGTTCATTTTGTACTTCTCATCTTTACTATAAAACACTTCAGCTTGATATTATCTTTATATTACAGTGGTACTGTTTCTTCAGCTAAGGTAATGTTCAAGAACAACATGAATAGAAAATAGTTATTTGTATTACTGAGAAAGATGGATGTTATAGTGCAAACAAATTCCACTTTCTTAGTGTAATTGTGAGGATGTCTAGACATACTTATATTTTGAGAAATAAATCATCACCTAATCATACACAGAATCTGTGGGGTTTTGCATTAGGACAAATATTTGGCAGTAGCTCGGCTTTATAGCAATAACATTATTCATGAGAGAACAAAGTATTAATTCTTCCTTATTAGTTTTTCATTATTTATATATCTTTTGTTTTATTGCATTTTTAAATGTTTCAATCATCTTGTGAGGTGACTTCAATAAGCAGTTTTGCATCACAAATACAAGAGAATAGATTGTAAAGTGAAAAACCTCAAAGTATCCCTTTAAATCATCAGACATCTGAAGTACTACCTTGCAGTGGAAAATATCTGCCCTACCTAAAGTTTGGTTTCCGTGGGGACTTCCACAGGAAGATGTTTTTTAACTTTCTTAAACCACATTAAATTGATGTAAACACTTGCTTTGGGAAGTGAAGAGCCTTCAGTTCCTTGCACTTTCATCATCTGGGGAGTTATCAGGAACAAAACTGAATTACAGCCACCTTAAGTCAGAGCAAAGTGCTCTGTTTGCATAGGCACTTGTGACTTCTCAAGTAACCAACTTGAAAATAAAAATAGTTATCCCCTGTGCCTTGTGAAGACACCTCAACATTTTCCATACCTGTTAAGTTCTTACCACTTCTTTGATGATCTGGCAAATACGAGTGTTGGCAAGGTTTGAATTCACTCACGCAACCCAATAGCAGATGTTGACTTATGTTCTATATCTACTCCAAGAGAACAAACGTATCTGTGGACATAACACCAGCAATGATAATTAATATTCCTTACAGATAAAGATATACAGATGTCAGCCTGTGAGTCTTCACTGAAAGCACTTAATTCCTCATAAGGCATTTACTCATAGCAAAAATGTAAATATAAAGAGTGAAATTATAGATAATACTTTGTGAAGGAAAACCTGCATTCCTTTTCTGTATGAGAAAAAAAAAAAAAAGTAACTTTCTTAGACATGATGGTATCTGTTACTTCACATTATCCATTTTGTGGAGCTTGAACCTTGAATTTGCAAAATGGATTTTTGTCTGAGCCCCTCAGAGCCTTATTGTCACTGTAATACAGTACAAATGAGCCAAGTGATTCTGTGTGCCTGGGTGTCATGTCTAGACATGAGAGTAAAGTGTGTTTACAGACTGGGACTTGCACAGTTGATCTTGCAAGACAACAGCATTTGGAGAACAGTATTCATATTACAATAATTTCAGTAATTTTGTACCAAAGTATTTCTGTAATCAAAAGTAGTATACCGCAGGACTATGATTTTCAAACCTTTAATGAACAGACTAATAATTGTTCAAATTTATCATAGTGTGTGTTTCATTTTGCCTCGATATTAAAAAAAAAAAAAAATAGAAGAAAAAAGAGAGAGATTGTAAGCAAGAAACAAAATTCAAACTCTGGAAGAGCAGATTTACACATTTCTTAAAAACACAAGTGACAAATGTCTCATAAACATACATGGTACTAGTGGGAAATTGCAGAGCCAAAGACAAAAGTTTGGATCAAGCCAAAGAGAGTATCTAACACATGCATTCCTGGCATTCCTGCTTTGTGCCAGCTGGTTCATTCATCCAACCAAGAGCACTCTATCTATTTCTCTCTACTGATTACACAGAAGGCAAAACTCAACTTGAGCCTGGACTTCAACTCTGTAATTAAGTTCATAGAGCTGAACAGTTTTAATCCGTGTTTAATCCTGTTTCTTTACCTGTGGTGTTCAAATGGGTATCATTAACCTTAAGCACTTTTTGCCGTATATGGCACTGAAAATGAAAGGTGCAAGTCTTAATTCTCAATTCAGTCCTAGGAGAAGGGTTAAAAATTGTTTGCATGGCAGAAAACAATGAAATAGACCAAATAAGAAATGAAGGTCTTTAGGAACGGAACACAGACTTCGTGTTTTGCAGGAAAAGATTTGTCCAAATAAATATATCAAATTTATCTCTTAAAACAGAGAAAGAATTCCATACTTAGAGGTATTTTAGTGTTATATTGTGCAATATTGACCTATCTTCAGACAGTCACACTATTTTTTCTCTATCTATTACAAATTCTACTCCAATTCCGATTACAAAGTCATCCTCAATAATGCTGAGATTGAATCCTCAGCACAGCTAAGTCATATTCAAATTCAGTGCAGTATCTTCTTCATGTGCATTAGGCATTCCAAAGATAAGCAGCTCACAGGCATATCAAAAAATAATTCATGTACTGGTATCCATTCTGATAATTCTGGAAATGGACTCATATTTTGAGCAAGAATATATGTGCCTTCTGTGCCTGTTTTATTTAAAGCTCAGAATGAATTAAAGGGACTTTTTTAATACACTATATCCTTCCAGAAACCTTACCTGGAGATTGATTTCCTCCTCAAAACAACATTCCTGTCAAGCTATCCAGCTTTGTAACATGCATGTAGCACATACGACCAAGAGCATGTACACATATACATGAAAAGAAATGTGCCTGGTAAACAGATATTTATATTGAAAGCCATTATAAAATCACTGTAAAAAAATCTTTCATTTTAGCACACTAAAAAAATAAAAAAATAAATAAATAAAAAAATAATGTTTGTTTTGTTTAATGAGACTCTGTCTTGACCTAACACTGTGCTGACACACAGCCACTATGGTGTGGCTTTCAGAGCTATTAGGTTGTCAGCAGCATCTGTAGTTCACGCTGCTCTTGCTCTCTGCCAGCAGGAGTTGAGGTGACAGGGTCGCTGTCCGCTGCAAAGTGGGACATCTTGGCCTACAGGAGAAATGGCGATATAACAAGCTCAGGCTGAGTAAATACAGATGAACTGTGAATTGCCTTGAAAAGGGCTTAATTAACTGGACAGATCAACTGTTTCTGTTATACTTCCAGTTGCACACTTAGGAAAAGAAAAATAATGTAACTCAGGAGTTTTCCTATAAAATATTCCAAGTTTCTAAAGTGACAAAAATTCCAAGTTCCTTTTTTTCAGGTATTTTTTTTTACCTCCAAAGGAACTAAATTACCTCCTTGGATTTATTCTTTTGTTTGGGTTTTATTTTCATACGTTTTAGGGCTCCTGGCATCACTCCCAAATAAATATTTAGAGATCACTATTATGGTAACTCAGCTTTTCTAAAACTCCAGCTTTCTGTTGCTAACTTTTTTAATTAAGAGGTTTTCTTGCAGAAGCTGTAGAACAGCTGTAGTATCACTACATAGCCCGGGGCAAAAGACTGTTACCCTCTGAAGTCCCTGGAAGCTACAGTAAATCAATGAACACAGTGCCATAACTAAAATTACCAGATCCTTGTTCCACAGTACAAGGGGAAAAAAATGCACGTCAGTACAAAAACTAAGCTAAATGGGAAGCACGAATATCTTTGACTGTGTCTCCAGTGAATTGTAACTCTACTCGAGCCACGGGCAAGTAT
The DNA here is from genome assembly GCF_003031625.1 of Empidonax traillii. Classification (NCBI taxonomy): domain Eukaryota; kingdom Metazoa; phylum Chordata; class Aves; order Passeriformes; family Tyrannidae; genus Empidonax; species Empidonax traillii. Next base: position 66,780 of record NW_020956018.1, read on the forward strand.
GTTTGTCGTCAGCCATGATTCTCCTCAGTGACCGTAGTAAGCTGGAAGACAACACCCCAAACCAATTCCTAGAGGAAGAATTTCTGCATAATATGGAAAGCATATTGACATTTTTACCAGGTATCTTCACTTATCACAGTGCAAGTTCCCAGATGTTAATGCAGACCTTTCCAAAATTATCAGTAGGTAAACTAGAAAATAAATTGTAACAACCAGATAACATGAATTAAACAATGCGATTTCCTCATGTGCTTTTTGGAGGAAGGTTTTTTTGTCATTATGTATTTGCACTTGCAGTTGCTGGCTGCAGTTAACACAGTCAAATAAAGTGGGAAGACCTGCTGAGGGGTCTCCCTTACCCTGTCGGAGTAGTTCCCTGAAAAGGGCAGTCAAATTACCCTCTGATCCAGCAGGACTGTTCCCTGAAGTGTTCCCATATTAGGACGTTGACAGGCTGGTTGGGCACAAGGGTCACAGCTTTCCTGGGGCAGAGAAAGACAAATCAAATGCCAAGGGTTGAGGAAATCTCCCCTTTTCAGGCTGTCTCTGTTTCCTACTCAGCACACCCCCTCCACAACCCTAGGAATAGTCTGTGCATCAGTCTGCTGGTGGGAGATGGTCACTGATTGCCTTTCCATTTTCCAATTCTGTGTGTTTGTTTGTTTGCTTTTCTCTTCCTTTCCCTTATTAAACAGTTTTCATCTTGACATACGGTTTTTTCTCACTTTTACCCTCTGATTCCCCTCCACCCAGATGGTGGTGGGGAGTAAGAGGGCAGCTGGTCACTGTTGGCTGGGGTAACTGACTAAAAATATTATTTTTAAATGCAGCTTATCCCTAAAGAAAGGCAGGGTTACAGCAGCTAAACAAAGGAATGCACTAAACAAAGTGATGTACCCAACATGAATGTGCAGATTGATGATGAGACTGGCAGCAACTACAGTACTGTCAACATGCTATTCCAAGTAATTCTTCAATTTTTGTTTTCTTAAAGCACTGTCAGCTTTGCTGTTTCGGTAAAATATCCCATGTTCTGAATAATTGCCTCTCTGCTAGCTTCACAATTTCAACATTTAGATTTTTTTGCTCCATGAAAATTAATAGAGTTTGGTCTCTAGGCAACCCCTAAGACTGAGAGTTCCTATATCATTCACTTATTATTACTTTTTTCTCATCACAATAGCACAATACTTCTTAATGTTGTCTGAACAGATTTTGTTCTTACCCATTTCTAATTTATGCTACTAGGTTAGAAGATCTTACTGTTTATCATATTCTTCTCTTTATTCAGAAATATTGGTGTTGTCCTAATTATTATTAGAACAGTGTGTAAAAAAATCAGCTTTCTGTTATTAGTTTTCCTACTGCCAACTGGCTTGCAAATTGCTTTTTGTACTTTAAAATGTGGTTCATGAATTGCAACAGAAAGAAAACCATTGTGCTCAGTGAAGAGTTTATGAAAATACTTTTTCTTGATGGACATTTAGGCAAATGTAAATCTGCTTTCAGTCTCAAAGTGTTAGGTACTTTCTTGTAAAGTGTGTCAATACCAGTAAGGTGATGGATATGTTTGCTAATGTCAGGACACACATCCACCCACTGCTGAAAACTGGGGTTAGGCAGAAGGCTTGAGTGATGAAGCACAAAGGAAAATTTGAGTTATTCATTAACTCTAATTATTACATCGTGACAGTATTGAACAGGGAACAAAATACAGAAAGAGCAGATATTCTGTTTTGCATAACAACTCCCAAAAGCAAAACATTTTAGTATGTTTGAAAGAAGAAATGTGAGCACAACCTTCAGGCACACAGGAAAGATATCATTCTGAAAAAACCTGCTTGTGTACAGCCTTGAACACTGGACTTTCTTTTATTAACACAGAAAATCTTATCCAAGACAAAATTAATATATTATACTCTGATTTTAGAAGCGTAATGGATGTTCAGCAATCAGGAATGGGTATTCTTCTTTCAATGAACACTGACTACATCCATTCAGTATTTGCATTATCAACACATTAGCTCGTTACCCAGTCACAGATTAGAGTAGATGCAGTATCTGTCACCTAAATGAACACTCCTCTCAGATCTTACATGCCATTTGTATTTCTCTAAATATGCATAACCAGAAAAAAAAATTTTGCAGAAAACATTTGAGAACAGTAAGCAAAAATATATTTCCAGGTAGCTGTACAGAGGAATCTTCAACAATAAGACTACAAGTGCTCTGCTCTTATGCATATTAAGGGCAAGTCAGAAGCTGAAGCACTCTTTCTTGAACAGCAAATCTGTTGCCAAATTCACTTATTATTCCAGACATCTAGAGATTTAATTTACAGTCAGAAGGAGGAAGAGAGCGCTTGTTCTTTACTTACCTGACCAGAAAATGCCCTGCTTACTGCAGAAAGAAATTGTACAGTTTCTGTACAGTATATACTCTATAAATAGCTAAGTAACTTGAAATACATGAAAATTAAATAAAATTTAATAGAAAGTAACTCTTGTGACAATAGTCTTTCAAACAGTCTGATCTTCTGTCTCTTAATGCTTACAGCAAATAACTAAAAGCCAAACAGAGGTTATTTATTAATAACTTATAACTACTACAAATTAAGTTATTTGGTCTGTGAAAGAGTAGTATGTGTTCAGATATGCAATTAGGCTTATAATTAGGGAAATATTATATTGTTCTGTATTATTTATATTGTTTAGAATTATGTTGTTCAGTATAATTAGATGTTGTTCTCATGGAGTTTAGCTCTCCAGCTTTTAGAGTTTCTTCACAGAAGTAAAGTCTTCTGAAAATTAGATTTTTTTTTTTATCAGATTGTGAAATTTCATAGAATCACAAAATCATAGGGTATCCCAACCCACAAGGATCCAGCTTCAGACTCATAGCAAACAGACTAAACGGAGCTGCTCTCCAGCCTCTTATCCCCTAGTCTGTATTTATAAGCAGAATTATCCCATTCTGGGTGGGGAGTTTGGCCCTTGCTCTTACTAAATTGCATCCGGTTGGTGATTGTCCATCTCTCTAGCATACCCAGATCTCTAAGGAGGCTGTAAGGTTTCTCTGCTTTCAAGGGACTCCGCAGCCGCTCCTCATTAAACATCAATTGCTAACTCACTTAAGGCATATTCAATTCCTGTGTCCAGATCATTTATAAAAACACTGAAGAGCACTAACCCTAAAACTGAGCTCTGGGGAGCCCCACTGATGAGTGGCCACCAGCCTGGTGTAACACCCTTTACTACAACCCTTTGGACCAGACCATCCACCAGTTGCTCACCCATCACACCGTGGACTTGTCCTTCTGTGTGCTGGACGTTTCATCCAGAAGGATACTGGGAGAGACAGTGCCAAAAGCTTTGCTAAAATCCCAGACCACCACATCTACCTTGGCCAGCTGGATGGGTGACCTAGTCACAAAAGGAAGTTAGGCAAGCAAGATTTTACCATCCTGAACCCAAACTGGCTGTGACTAACAATGACTGCGCTGTATTTGTAAGCGGCAGCAATTGGAGACAGCAATTTTGGTCTTATGCTATAGAAAGTTTTTATTTAAATAATGTTAAAACAGGCTTTTTGTCCTGACAACCAAACCCACCTTTTATTGACCCTGACTAATTCAATACAAAATTATGTCTTTTCATCTGAAATTTAGACGATAATGTTTGCAAACCTTTGTGTGGAAACTGATGAACTCATAATGTTATCCATGTTTGTAGTTAATAAAGTGCCTTCAGTGCAGGCATACACAGTGTGGGTAATAACTCTACCTCATTATTCTCAATAGTTTCAGAAAAATATGCGTTTGACAGGCATACTAATGCCTTCTGGAAAGCAGGTTTTGTTAATATACACTACTTAGCAACAAAAAACAACTTCTCCAATTTTCCTTCTAAGCCAAAACCAGAAAAAAAACAAATAGGCATTTGCATATCACAGGAACCAATTTGCATCAGAAGTATACAGGAGGAAGCAGCTTAGATACATTGACCACTGCATTAACATTTTTTGCTTCTTTCCTTTTCACAGTCTGAAGGGAAAATAAAATTAGGGCTCTTAAGTCCCTCAACAATTTATTTTTAAAATCTCTTATAGGCAGAAATTAATAATTTTAACAGGTCACTGAGAGGACTTACTTATTAAAGTGCAGGCCAGGAGAGATCAAAACTTGTAAAAATAAGAAACACTGTAATGGGCAGAAATCACAGCAAGAGGCATAATGTAAGAATTAAATGGAAAAATATAGAACAGTTTCTAAAACATATTTTAGGTGCCTTAAACACCAGCTTGGAGGTTAAAACAAGGTTTTATGTGATTTATCTAGATCTCTATGTTTCTTCAGTAATTAATATTGAAAACTTAAAGACAGAATATGTGTCTAGGGACAAAAGAGATAGCTTTGAGTATAAAAGAAGTGTCAGGAAAATCAATAAGTCTTCTACCTTCAGAGAAAGATTTAAAATTGTAAAGTTATTTGTTTGGCTTTTTTTTTTTTTTTTTCTTCACATTATAACAAAGATCAATAATGATTACAGGCTAGGGAAATGACAGACATTGCCATTTCCAGGAAGGAGTGAGTGGAGGAAATAAACATCTTCCTCTAGTTGAAAAAAATGTCACATCCCTCAGTCCTTTCTTTTTACCTTGATATTACATGGAAAATCAAACTTTAACAAAACAATTATTATTTCTGTCAGGAAAAACAGGACAGAAATCACAGAGTGCTCTGTGAGCATACTTTACAGATAATTTCCCAAAGGTGCCAGTGTCTCTCCATAGCTTGGAAGGACTCAATAATCTCTCAGAGAGCTGACCTTGAAATGGGTTCACTGCATTCAGGGGCCTGAAGGAGTCACTTTTGTGATATTCGTTTTCATTACTCTTTCCATTTTAATTGACTATGAACAGAATGTCTCTTTGAAGAAATATAATGCAAAGGGAAAAGAGTTCAGGATGACAAGCAAGTTCCACATATCTAAAAATGAGATATTTTCTTTTTGGCCTGTATTTCTCTTGCAGTTTTTTAATTAAAATTTTTAATTAAATTTTCTTTTACTTTGCCCCCCATCTTCATGAAATTACTACTCCATGATAATGGCATATTGTTCTGCTCTTATGCTCTTAATATTCCCTATAATTATTTTAACACAAAAATTCTGTCCTTTTGTCAATTTTCCTAAAGGCCTCCTGTGTTTTCCCTTCTTTCTACAGCCTATTTTGTTCACCTACAAACTTTATATGTATTCACATGCAAAAAAAAAAAAAAATGAAAGCACTGTAATGTGAATTTTAAAAATGTAAATTAATATTGCTCACAACTAGATATACCTTGGCAAGATCACCTTAAAAAGAGAATAGATGAGGAAAACACACCAAAGAAGCTACTGTTTAGTATTTTGAAAGTAGATTAATCTTGGGCAGTGTCTAGAGAATCAGAAAACCAAAATTATAAGGCATTTAAGAACTATCCTACGCTGGCAGTGCTTAAACATGGTTCTACAAAACCCTTATCCTTCTCAGAAAATACACACCTGACCAAACTCTGGGAAGGCTTGATCAGGCTGTGGGTCACCAGAACCACAGAAGGAACAAGATGCTTGTACTTGGCACACCAAAATTACAGTTAAACAAAAATTTTTCTTACCCAAAAACATATAAAGGGAAACCAGCACTGAATGACCACTCACTGTCCTTGCTTCCTTTCATCAGATTTTTTGGACTGACTTGCCCTTGCTGACAAGTTCATCTTCCTCATGAAAATGAAGGTTTGGAGGCTGTTCACAAAGGCAGCAGGTCTGCTTTATCACTGCCTTTTTGCAGAATAAAGAAGGAAATTTTCCCATTACATCAACTATAAGAGAATAGTGACTATTTTTCCACTTCCATGAATCCTGGGGTTGCAGTGTTTTTAAAGGAGAGAAACGTAAGTTTGAATTCTCGTGCTTTTTGGACACCTTAGATGGTTATGGTTTGTGGCTGTTTGTGACTCAGAGGACAGAGTCCAAAGAAGAAAACAAACCTGCACTTCCACCTGCAGTCACTTTCTCAGTCACTATCAGGCAGAAAGGAAAATTTTGGTGCCCGAGCACTGGGCCCACGGAAATTGCTGGATACATTAAGCTAATAAAGCCACAGCCTGTTTAAATCCTTGCCTGTGTTTGTTTTCAGGTGACCTGTGTCCAAACAGAAGATGAGAGTGGTTATTTGGGGCCTGTCACAAATCTCTGATGGTGGCTATCTGCACTGGAGCTTATTACACGTGGTAGGCCATTAGCATGCAGCCACATATTTTCTAGGAGACATTCTTTAGTAGAGATGGCAGCTTCACCATACAATTTGCATAAAAGGCAGCATTTTCCTAGAAAATAACTCTAAGCCACTTGTGTAATGTGAAAAGCAGAAAGCAATTCTGTGTGCGCTGCAAAACGGTGCAGATTATTCCTTCCCGGTTGCCAAGTAAAGGAAATAGATTATCAAGCTGAATAGTTGGCTAATTTCTTTATGCTGTAATGGCACTCAGGGAACCAATTTGTTTTGTCTTCAAAATCAATAGCATTGTGTTCTGCGTTCCATAAAATCAAAAGACAATTACTGTAACATATTTAATAGGACTTTTTTTGTTTGTCTCTTTCAGGGTATTTTTTTTTTCCTTTAAAGTTCACTGTTGCAACAGTTGGGCAAAATGCCCCTTAAATTAATTGGAAAAATTACATGGAGTAAAAGATATGCCTGAAAAATCCAAATTCAAAATTAAAATCATTTATACAACTGTACTGTGATTATTTCACAAACATTAAAAAACTGTACCATAAAATTATTAGTAGGAATGCATCACCCAGTACTGAGAAGTCAGGAACTTTAATTGCCTGCCTTATGTGTGCATAGTAACAGAACTTTTAATTATATGACCATACACTATTACTAAATGGTCAGCTATTCAGAATCTCTTTCTTTACAGGATTTAGTGAATGACCCCATGGTATATTTACAAAATGTAATTGAAGAGCAACTCTGGTAAGGAAATTATTACCTCTCTCATCAGATTTCCTGGAATTAAGGTTAATATAGCATCTGAAATAAGAAATAAATGTTTTTTGGAAAAAAGACATTACATCTTGCTGATTTCTGTGTTGTAAACTTAGACAGCTTCTGGTAAATGAGTGAGGTAGTTTGTATCTAGTCTCTATATAATTTAATTTCTCTGATTTCAGAGTGGGTATATTTCAGTTTTGTTATTTGATTCTGAGCTATGGATTTATTTTACAATATTTCCTAGAGTTTTGCTATATGTATAAAACACTTTTCAAGGCAAAAATATGGATTTCAGGTTTTCAGTTCATGATTTGTGCAGATCTTACTGAGTAGTTCCATCAGGCAGACAAACTATAAGTGCTGAGTAGCTACTGTTACACAAGATTTGAAGGGGGAAGACATATAACCAAGTTTTCCAATAACAATAACCAAGAAATCATCACTCCTCATCATGGAATCTTGTAGGAAGAGGGAATAAGAGAAAATATTACTATTACAATAATTCACAGCAGATTTATTCTGAAAGTCTCTGAATTTAAACATTAAAATAAGCCCACAACTATCTGACTACTTCATTTCTCAGCGTGTACAGAGAGAAATACCACGCATTAAGCTAGCATTTCCTTATATTTTTATTTTATGACAGGTTCATGTATAGTTTAACAAATAGACAGACAAACTACATTACTCATAAATCTCAGGAGAGAGATTTTGAATCCCCGATAAATCTTATTTTTATCTGTACTCTGATAAAATATATTCTGGTTAACAAAAATATATTTGACCTAGAGGCTAAGGATTTTTTTCTGCCACATAGAAAACTGATCAAGCAGCTTAGATAATCAAGAATTTTGTAATGACTCCTTTTTCAAAATCGTCCTTTTGTTCCTCTCAAGGACCCCATCAGAAGGTTCAAACAACCATAGCAAACAATTCTTTCGAGGTTTATTGTTATATTAGATAATTTTCAGTTTCACTATAAGGGAAGACTGAAACATCTACTGAATACCCAGAATATTCACTTTTTGCAAGTCTTCATTATATCAGATTGAGTCTGATGAAAGCATCTGCAGAGGTCAAGTGATTTGAAGAAGGGGATGAAATGGATATTATGTTTTCACATAGGAAACAAAAAAAAAAACAATACCTAATTTAAAGGGAGAAGAATTTCTCTTGATGAAATTTTTTTAATGCAGAAGAAGACCCTTCTGAATACAAATCTGTATATGGCCAATTTATGTGGTATTATCCTTCAGGACACTTCCTCAAAGTAGCATAGAAATTGCAACTGAGAGAAAATTATACCAGTGCTATGATCATTACAAAATTTTCCTGTTTGATAAAAGGAGTCACTAAATTGGTAAAGAGTGGTTTCTTTGCTGCTTTATGGTTTTCTAACACCATATGAAAAAGTGTAAATGTAAATTCATGAGAACTCAGTGAGAATTCATAAGTTAACAGTTCCTATGAAATAGCAGAACATGGGAAAGTATTAAAGAAATTGAAACAACTGATTTCAAACCTTTAATGTTTCAACAGCATTTTCTCCCTGTAATCATATAAGCCTAAAAAGTGAATAAAGTAATTTGCTTTCCTCTTATATCCTTTCTTCCAAAGAAAAATCAGATTTGAAGCGACGTTCTGTGTTGATTTGAATTTGGTCAGATTGGATGAACTTTTTATTTTTCTACCACTGATCTCTCTTTTCTTCCTCTTTCCAAAATCACAAGCAACATGAATCACTGTAGAGAAATGAGTAGAGATGGAGTCATGGACAAAATTAAGTCTTTCATTGTGTTTGATTGTAAAGTAATCACTGTGCAATCTTTTTGCATAATAATGCAAGATTAAAAAAGTTTTGAGGAACTATTTCAATTCCGTTCATTAAAATTATTCTATCAATTGAAAGGATGTATTTTAGACAAAATATATGAATTTATATGAAAACAATGCCCTGCCAAAACCTCCATATATACATATAAATGCAGTTAATCACAATCATGTACTAAATGGAAGTACAGACAGGAGACAGACCCAAATGGTTCTGAAGTGTACAGCAAAAGGGGAAGAGGAAACAGACACGAGTTACAGGGGAAGAATTTCTGATCAGAAGTTAGAAAACCAGTTTTCACTGTGAATATAATTAATAGTGGAGTGGATGCTCAGAGGACTCTCATCCTGGACGATGCTAAAACCTGATGGAAAACCCTGTACATCCTTTACCATGTTTGGCCCTTATTTCAGCAAGGGATTTTACCTTCATAGGTCACTCACAACATAAATTATTCAGTGGCTCTCTAACTAAGTTAATAAGAGGAAACACCATTACTAGTATTTCCAAAGATATAATATCTTCCTGCTTATTAATTATTACAGTGTGATTTTTTTAATTGCTCTTTTCTTTGTTTTAATTTGTATCAAACCTAACTTAAATTTAACTTAAATCTAACATCCTTTCTTGTTTCTGGAACTATTTATACATTGTTTTAAAATGTCATTTAGTTAGTAAATGACATTTCAACTTTGTGAACAGCACCTAAAAACACTATCTTTAAAGCAGTAAACAAGGAGTTTCCTGTCTGACAGAATTGTTAACAGCATTGGTGAGAGTAATTCCTCATGCACTGATTTGCCAATTTAGATTATAAAGTTAGACGATGTCCCTTTTACATTCTGACGGTTACACTTTGTGTGAATCATGTAAGAATAAAAATTCAGCAAAATCAAAAGTGGTGTCAGCATATTAGAAAGAGTATGGAAGGTATTTTGGGAGGTGGTTTGGTTACCCAGCCTGAAACACCACCTGCACTGCATTTAATGCTCCCTGACACATCTTACAGCGCTGCCTGGCCTCGAGCACATAAGGACTGAGAAAGCAAAAGCTCTCCTGCAAATCCTGCCTGTTATGCCAGTCCTGTAAGGTTTGCATCAAAAACTTTCATGTAGGCAACAGACTGCACACTTCAGCTGAGAGAGGTGATGTGTTTCTAAAATGACTGCATTGAGGTATTTCAGATTTTAATGCAAGGAGCAAATCTCACTATTAGATCAGATATGACTAAAGTGCAGACAGGAAGTTACTTCTAGCAGATTGGATTTCTCTTACCATTCTGATCAGTGACTGCCATAAGGTATAATCCTCCTGCTGCTGAAACTTCTCACCCACAAGGGTGTAACGACTACCACTGTTGGCCATATTTAGGTATTTATTTTTTTTATTTTTAACCAAAGATCAATTGTTATTTTAACTGCTCCATGACTGGCTCCACGTGCCACTTTTATCAGTGCTTTTGTCTCTATGAAACTTCCAGAGCTCTAGGAACCAAACTTGTGCATACACTGAGGTTCAACTTGAAAGAAAACAGATGACAGGCAATTAACTTACCACTTTATGTGCTGTTTATTGTAACATTTTTTTTCAGTGGTTAAAAGAATCAGTCTCATGATAGTCCATAGGAAAAGAAATCAAAGTACTGTTTGCTCATACAAATGAAGACAACCCATATTCCTTTACTATCAAACTTTGACCTTCTCCTTATACTAATTAGTGTCGTCCTGGTTCAAGCACTTGTCATCAGCAACAGGTTTTCAACACCAATTAGTGAGCATTAAGTGATTAATTATCCTTAGTAACTTCTACCAATCTACAGATAAATAATTTCAATCAGTAAAATTGGCAAAAAAAATACTGTTATCTGACTCAGTTATAGCAATCCATGAATCCTTTACAACTTGAGGCTGAGATGCTTAAAAAAAAACTCTGGCATTTCCTTTGACATTCCAAAATAGTTGAATTATTTTGAAAAATAATGTCCAATATGTGAAAGTTTAAAAAGGTATCAGTGGGATTTTGACCCAAAAAGACTTTTCTATTAGGAGAAAAAGAAAAGAATTATTGTGTGTGTCTCCCTCTCTTTTTTTTTTTTTTTTTTTTTTTTTTTTTTTTTTTTTTTTTTTTTTTTTTTTTTTTTTTTTTTTTTTTTTTTTTTGTGCTAGGACAATTATATTTCCAGCTGTACAATTAGATGAGAAAACCAAAAAAGAACAGTATTTGCCTTACAAAAATCATCTGCATAGCAAAATATGTGCATAGCAGAACCATAATGTAACTTTCTCCTTGCTGCAGAGCCCTGCATCATGACACAACTTTTCCAGATCTTTTAGGTGAGTTTATGAGACACAACATTTGTTATCCTATATTGAGTAACCAGACTCTTTATTTTCTCAAGGGCTGTTGCTGAAACTTTGAAATATCAGAACCATATTCTGTCTAGAAAGACAGTAGTTGAGTAAAATTACAGCCGAGCTATGCAGTTAAAGTTACATTTTCTGTTTCTTCCGTATAAAGCTTTCATAGAACATTCCCTTGTCTACACTGTACTTGTTTTGAGGTTTCATTGTAGCTTTCCAAATTAATTTTTTTATTCCTTAAAAGTTAACAGCAATGTATGTGAGATGTTATGTTTCTTAGTGCTAAATAATAATAAATTAAAAACCCCCACTATATTAAGGTTGTTAATAGAAAGGATGTTAATTTAGAAAAATTAGACTTTCACTTAGTCTTAAAGAAGATAAAACATGACCCTAATTTCCAAAGCTGTGCAAAAACAGGGCACTCATGCCAACAAGATTTGTTTTTACACAAGTTTCCCAATTATTTTTCAGAAAGAAAATGGGAAAAAAAACTACCTACAAAGGAATTTTAGCTGTTTCTAGGTATCCTTTCCTGGGAGAGGACTGATTTCAAACTGTTACGACTCTTACAAAAGATGAGCTTAAATGACAGGAGTCTAACAATTCTGTAATGACTTTCCCTGCTGTAATACTTAAATAATGTAGAAATATTATTTAACAATTTCTCCCATTATTCACTGCAACAACTGCCTTCCAGGCAAAGAATACTACCTACTTGTATCTAAATGCACTGAGAACATTGGAGAACATCTATTCATTTTGTGTATAAGAAGGAATGAATAAAACCTGAGATGTGAAGGGAGAAGTGGGTCCAGGGCTTTTGAAGTGAAGTGTTTCCTGCTGCAATCTGATTTTATAAATATGAAGATACTATTAGAGGCATTTAAATTAACTACAACACTGAAAATCTTCCACCACCCAGTGTCCCTGAAGGATTTTTGTCCTGATCCAAGTTTCTTTATGTTTAGAGCACCACAAATACTGGGTATGTACTCCAACAATGGGGATATCAAGGTGAAGGCTGATCTCTTATAAAAACCAGCACAAACAACCCCTGTACTTAGTCTTGAACCTAGTAGCAAGAAAACTGAGGCTTCAATCATTCCTAAGGAAAATAGAATTTGCTGTTTGGGTCACAACCAGCATTGTGGGTGCAGAGACTGCACTGAATGATTAGTGTCAATAAAATGACGAGACATTTTATTGAAAGATTTATCTGTGGCTTTTTGCTTCAAGGCAAATAGAGAATGTCTACCTCCACTGGTGGAAGACAAATACCTTTAAGCACGACTAAATTACCAGAATCAATGTTAATTACTCTAAAAGTACATCTCTACTTGCTAAAAAAGCTAGTTCATCTATTATAATTTGCAACTACCGTAAGATCTAGAGATTCCATTCAGTTTACAATGTCAATAGCCCTGAACAGTGGAATGGCTATTGTCCTTTCACCAAAGAGTCCAAGGAATAAAAAAGAGTGGCAGGAAAATGAAAAGCATATATAAAAATATGGACCACATAAGCTCTGTGATTAAGTGGCAGTCGAGTGTGTAAGGGTGTGGGCACAATTTTAGGATGTTTCTTTAATCCCAAAAGCTGCAGCCAAATAAAGTGTGTTATTAAAACCTTCACAGCAGTCTATGTATGATAATGAGAACTGGTGGTTATTAGCCCATCAAAGGAGTTGTTGCACATCTATTTGTCATCTGTGTGCCATCTACAAGCATGTGATAATGTGCAGATGTGTCTGACTTTTTTCTCTTCATAGAAATACATCTGCTTCTTCACTCTCATGAACTTTCATCCAGTACCATTTTCCGTATGGTAGAGGTTTAAAAAAATTTCAAATAGTGTGCCATTGCAAGTGGAAGAGCCTAAGAAAGGAGTAGGATCAATATATTAAAATGCCAGTCACAAATATTTGTGAGAGTATTTTTTGTCTATGAAGTTCACAGCACAGCATGCTGGTTTTAGTCTCAGCAGTTTCAGTGAGGTACATTAGTTAGTTTAGACATTTGGAGTAAAATGTGTATCTCAAATTTACAATTAAATCTTAAGACTTCGATATGTGTTGCCTCATGCTTGAATAAGATGAAAAATTGCATATGGCATTAAATATTTAGTTTTATCTACGTCCTAGTTAAAAAATATCAAGTCTGACTTGAAAAACCAAACCAACCAACCAAACAAACAAAATAACAAACAAAAAAACCTCCCTAATCTTCCTCAAATATTTGTATGGTTAAAGAGATTGTTTATCGTATGCAGTCCATCCTTCTCAACCTCTCTGTAAATTGAAGACTTCTGGGATGTTTGATGGTCTTGATCCTTGCCTACAGTCCATGCCAGCTTGTGACCTCATTCCTGCACTTGTGCTGTACTGTGTTAGGCTTATCTTGTCCTGGAAAGGTGTTGCCCTGTTTCTGTATCGATCCCTTCTCCAGCCACATCCTGTAATTGCTCACAGTGGTTTACTATCAACAGTCCTTGGCTGTTATTAACAATTCTTAGCTGGCTCCACAGACTTTCAACTATTGGTGTTTAAGACATGTGCATTAGCTCTTGTATCTTCCAGGCTTCTGCAGAATGCAGGCCAAAGTGTTGGAATCCAGTGAGAATTTGGGGAAGAAGGAACAGGAAGGTGATAACTCTCACCATGTTGCTGGTGTCAATCCTTTTGCATTTCTTGGAGAGGTTTTCATGGTTAACGGGACAATTAAGGTCATGCAAAACACTAAGAAGAGATAAGATAATTTTGGATTTGTACCATGGTCTTCTACAGAGTTCTGCTATCCTGATATCAGGTTTCCAAAGGAAGATCAAAGACCAGAAACCATCAGGTTTCCGTAAACAGAACATAAGAGGTGGCATATAATTTCTACAGGGATTCTATTCCTTGTTTGATTTTATTACTGTTTAGGTTGGTCTAAAAGTTCTACAATCAAATGGGCAGTTAGAGTTCTACAACTTTTTCATGAATACTGGAGTAGTTGTTAATTATACAGCTCCTACTACAGCTACATAGGTGTTTGGGGGAGAGGGGGGAGGTGGAATGCAGGGAAGAGGAAGGCAAGTAGAAAGTTATTTAGTTATAAAAACAAAATGTATCTCTGAAAAAAAAAATGTGGCTGTAACATCTGTTACATTCCTGAAGTCAATGCTAAAAGCATGATCAGAAGCAACGTTACAAGTGTTCAGAGGGCTTCTTCCCCAGCTCTGATCATTGCTCCTCTCTGGAGAGCCCGACACATCTTCTAGTGCACTTAAAAGGTAAAAGAGAGAATGATTTGTTCTATACACATCTGTTAAATGAGAGACTTTGATTTCTAGTTTGAAACAAAACATCTCAGAGGCCATGGCTTTCTTTTATGTTCTTTCCTGTGTGCTGCAATGTTTATAGTTTTCCCAGCTGTGGCTCAGAGGTTGATCAGGGATAACTTCTTCTCCCTCCCCGATTTCGGTTGAACGCTCTGCTGTTGTATCTCTGTGATTTGCCACAGTGGCTGTGGCTTTCTGATTCGTCCTCTTTTCTGTCCTGTATTTTGACGTGTCATTCAGAGCTCACGTGTGGCAGCTCTTTTGTGTTGCATTATACACCATTTCTTTTTTTGAAGATGTAATGTTGAATTTTTCTGCTCAAAGAAATACTCTTTCATTTAGCTTTAGAAATCCCTATCATCTCCTTCAGGATAAAATACAGTAGATCCAGTTCTTATATCATTTGTCTTAGGACCATTTATTTCATCCTTATTTTGCTTCATTTCACCTAGCATCCCTCTTACTCTCCCCAAAGATAAAAAATACCTTTTTCTTTCGCCTTTGTGCTTATCCAGTCGACTTTTCCTTTCATGGAGCTCTCAATGAAAGTCATATTTCTCCTTGTACTGTGTCCAAATCTCTTACAAGTTGTTTTTTTGGGGTTTGTTTGTTTGTGCTGCTGTTGTTTATGTTGGGTTTTTTTTTAAGCACCTGCCATTTCCATCTATTGTCAAACATTACAGTCTAACACTAATAGAAAATAGAACTATTTTTCATTTGGTGTACTGTATTAAAGGAAGAATGTGAGAACTGACTTTTTAACCCTCGCTACAATATTTACTGGCTCTGTCCTCTAAACCTCAAGTCTCTTAAATATGTCATAGCTATTTATTTATAATGTCATAATGTGCATTTACTTATATGATTGTGTACATGCATACATATATGTAGATATCAATTTATATGCACAGATTAGTGTGGGGAGAGACAGAGAACATTTTCAATTATGTCTTCCCAGTTTGAATTTTTTCCTAGACTTAAAAGCTGACAGAGTTATTTAATCCAGTGTTGACCAAATGGTCCCTATTTCTCAGAAGCAGAAAAATCTGTGTTTAGTACCATATAGGAAATTACCTTTTGTTTTTGTTTGTTTGTTTTGTTACAACCATGTCTACGGTAGGTTTTCAGGAAAAAAAATATTATCTAGGATTACTTGTAGTAAAAGAATAGTTAACTGTAAGACACATTTTGTTTCTTTTAGTTAAAATTTTTGGGGACTGATTGTCCCTAGATGTTTAAATATTTAAGAAATTTACCTTGAAATTCCTGTATATTTCTAAAAAAAAGGTCTAATTTATATCATAATCTCTTATACAGGATTCTTAGAGGTATTATAATCTGTTTACGTGTAACACTGTTACTAATGTAATATGTGCAGTATTTGTTATATATACATATATAATCACATATATGTGTGAGTATATCCTATATAATATCTGTGTAAGGCATTATATATATGTATATACATAAAACATGAAAATTATTTCAGAAAACATATAATTACATATATATATGTTTATATGTGTGTATATATATATATATGAAATATTTTATTTTTGAAAAATATATCCTTTCCTAATACTTATAATCTCTGTCCTGCCTGTAAACTAAACCTTATGATTTAGAAGTAATGGACATGTGTATGTGTTCCCATTACAGGGGAATCCCTAAATCCCTTGACTGTGCAGCTCATCTCGTTGTGGCAGTTATCCTCTGATATTTTACAATGTTAGTATAGTTAAAGAACTGAAAATTGGTTGAGGTGTCTTTTTAAATACATAGGCATTTGCCTAGCAGTTCAGCGAATTCCTCAGAGAACTGAAACAGAGAAGGAGACATCTGTGACTGCAAGCAGGAACAAACATAACCTTCTTATAGTCATTCTCTTTAAATTTCATACAAATTTAGAAAAGAAAATTAAAAATGTTCTCAAGTGTTACAGTATTTTAAAAAAAAGTAAGATGAAACAAATTTAAAAGGCACATTTATTTTTGTTTGTAAAGATTCTGATTACAGAAAAAAGACATCTTTAAAATTACCTGAGTAGGAGGAATCAAGTAAAACTGGGACACTTTTATGGGGTTTTTTCCTGTATCAAGGGGATGGCTAAGTATAGATGTAGGCAAGTTCATAATCTCTCCATAACCTCATGAAAATTACTGTGTATGTTGTCTGCTTCTTCGCAAAACACATTTCAGAAAAGTGCTTCATTCTCTCCTACAAGCAGAAAAGAAGTTTAAGATATGGTGTGACCAGAAGTTACAAACAAGTACACGAGGAGCAAACTTCTAACAGCTTTTTAATCTAGCAGAAAAGGAGACAATGAGATCCACTGCCTGGAAAATGAAACCAGGGGATGAAAAATCAAGCCTAGACAAGAATACTTTCCAGTTTGTCGCTGTACCAGCTTATCTGTGAACCTGCTAGAGTCCCCATTGTCTCAGCCCTAAAACTGAAGACAAGCTGTCATTAGAAATGTTGCAGAAGAGTTCAAATGATGGGTGTTTAAGGGCCACATTGCTAACCTGCATAACAAATGCATCATATTAATGATCATATTCCCACACATCCTTAGAAATATAGTACGTGAAGGAAGACATGTAAAGAGGGAAGCTGAGACATTTCAATTACTTCATGTATTTGTCAAATTAATGGTAAAATGTTTTTTTCAAGTATAACAATGCTAATAGTGCAGCATCGTGGTCTGCAAACTTTAAACACACAGATAGGCAAAATATAACTTTTTTTATTTCCATGTCTCCCAAATGTATAAGGCATTTAATACATGAATACATTTCTTGTACGCAAAAAAAGTGGAACAAACTGGGGACAAAAGTTGTATTAATAATGGTAAACTTCCACTGCAATCCAAAAGTCTTGCTAGAGAACTGTGAGTAACAGAAACAAAACTTAGTCTCCTTTCAGAATAGTTACATTCAAAGTCTGGCACACATTGTCAAAAAAATCCTGTGATGAAATCCATGCCACCTTGAAGTCAATGACGAAATTAGGTTTGTGAATCTATAAACCACATCTTTTATGACAAAGCTTTAAAACTATAAAAAAAAAAAAAGAAAGGAGAAAAAAAAAAAGGAAAAAAAAAAAAAAAAAAAAAAAAAAAAAAAAAAAAAAAAAAAAAAAAAAAAAGGAGAAAAAAAAAAAAAAGGCAGAGTCTTCCTGGAGTTAGGATTCCATTACTGCTGTGGCTATTTCTTCCTTATTATATCAGCTTATTTTTCTACAGTGTAACAAATTATTTCTTTGAGAATCAAAGGGAGGAAGAAGTTGGATATGTCTATTTTGGTTTTTGATTTTGAAATGACCCCTTTCCAGACACCAATGTCATCCTGATTGTCAGGCAGCTAGAAGTTGTGGGTACTTCTCAGTAGATTAGTTGGGGGTATGTATTTAATCTGAAATATTTGCCCTCAATAAATTATCAGATTATTAGAGTTAAATGGGGAGAAGTTGGTCTGATACACCAATTGACAAAGAACTGAGCAACTCACTGCAGTAGGCCAGGTGGCTCTGTTCCTCCATCACCAGACTGAGCTTACTATTTAATTAGAAAATTTCTATTCCAGCAATTCCACAGGGAATTCTTAGAAACTTTCAGCTGAAGCTGTGCAGGTGTGCATCAGCTTTGACAGGCTTGGATCTTAAATCCTAAATATTGAGATAAGACAGTTTGGGGAAAGTAAGCACAAGGAGAATGATAAGGAGCATGATACTGCGTGACCCTTGGTGAAATGTTATTTCTTCCTATTTGAAAGTTTAAACACATATTTAGTGATTATAATTATAAACTGAACCAGAACTATGTTTAAAATAGCTTTTGAAAAAAGAAGCTCACACTGTTTGAACTTGATAGGAAGAGATAATTAGAGTACTTATAAAGCTAGTGTGAACAGGTGGCATTTAACTGAGAAACCGTAATAACTTTTAATATAAAGACAAAACGTCTCCTCCTCTGATTTAAAGATCACAGTGAGATTTATCTCTATGATGATAGAATTAATATTAGATTAAAATAGGCCCATTATTTCAGCACGTGTAATGAAAACTTTTCTTTATTACAAAACTATTAAATGTAATTCCACTTAATTTGCCTGACTGGTAATCCCTTCCCACAGGACACTCTAAACAAAGGCTAGGAAACCAAATCAGTTTTGCTGTAACTTACAGTGAGTAATCCCTTTACACACAGAGATACAATGAATTTATGGATAAAAATGGCAGAATTTGAGCACATTCCTGTCTCAGGACAAGACAGAGAGGGTGGGGAACGAGTGAGTGGCTGCGGTTCAGAACTCAGAGAAAGACACCAAGCTACCCTCTTACACTCCAAAGGAAATATATGAAAAATAGACTTATTGAAATTGAATTCCAACTATAAAAAAAAAAGAGGGATGCAGAGTGCATCACATCCCTACAGCAAAAGACAAGATTTTGTAAGAGTCAAGGTAGTATTTTTATTTATGGACAGAATGCAGTTTTGTCAAGGGACAACATTTTGCTATGTTAATTCATGAGGATTTATTAGTATATGCACAATTAATTTAGTTTTAACCCGTACTGATGAATGGAGTCTTAAATGCTTTTCAGCATGACGAAACTCAAAAGAGTGGAAGAAAAATACAATGTAATCCATTTGGGGTTTTTTTTCTCCATGCGAAATTAAATGCAAATGTGTCAAAATGGTGTTTCTTTGTACAATAATTAAATGAAAATATTTACAATTTAAAGAATGACTCTTCAAGATATTGTTATATGAAATAAGAAATAAGTTTCACAGTGTTTTCCATAACTCATCTTCATAATTATTTACATTACGTTAACTACTCTAATAAAAATTCCTAATACACAAAGTGGTAGCATGAATGAACAGGGAAAAAAAAAATCTTGTTTGTCTTCAGTTTCTGAATTCTCTTGAGAGAAAACTATGTTTTAAAAAGATTATCCCACCTTACCTTGAGAATATAGTCCTTTGAGAAGCCTTTGAGCACTGTAGTTACTGTTGAATTGCATGCTTGGAATTTGCCTTAAAACCCCCTCCTTCTTCCACTGAAATATTTATTTTTACCACATACTGTGAGTGCAGGATAGTTCCTTCATATGAAATCCTGTATGGAGATTGAGAATGGAATTTTGTTTGTGGCCTGCAGGAGTTCATCAAGTATTTGAGAAGGAGAAATAACATTCCTTCTGCCACAAGAACATCATGGTGTTTTGCAGTAAGTACATCATATCTAGCTAATAACCAAATAGTAAGTGCTGGAGTAGGAATTTCTAGATGGTAATGGGTACACTGTTATGTTAAGGTCTATCTTGTCTTCTTTCTAAGATATTTAGGATTGATTTTTTTTTTTTTTAATATTCTACATAAAAGGAAGATTCTGCAATAAATTTATAAGATAGACTTGCAGGCATGACTTATTTTGGAAGTCACTTTGTCCAAATGCATGGTAGAATGAATATTTGAGACAAAAAATGTGTTTACCATTACATAAAAATACAAACAGGAAGCTTATTCACACTCTATGGAGAGACCATCAGGCTTTTATTTCCTGTCTTCTATTTTTTCAAATTTTAAGAATTATATGTAAATGCCTTGACTAGTTGTTTTCCTCTCCTAGCCCGGAAGAATGCTGCTTTCTTATATTTCTCTAATTATTTTCTTTAATTAATCCAGATGGGTTTAAATCTGTAACTTGGGAGTGGGTTTGCTAACAACACTCTTTCCCTAAGACTGATACTTTACTATTTAGTATAATTACACCAATAATCTGTGTAACACTGATTGCAATATCTGAATATGATTTCCCTCAAGTCTGTGAACAAGAGACAGCAGAAAGATGCCTTGGTTCAAGAATAAGACTTTGCTAGCAGATCTCGAATTACTTCGTTTCTGATCTTAAACACAACAGTTAAATTTCTCTGTATTTCTGCTGGGCCTGCAGTAGAAAGGAGATTTTGAGAAAGGATGGTTTGCTTGTTGGTTTTCTTCCCAGTGCTTCAGATAGTTATTGATTTGTTACATTATCTAATGTATTTAAGTCCTTATACAAATTTGGATTTGAATTAACATGGTTGAAGTATTTGTTTTGGTATTTTATTTTTTAATGAGACAAATTTTCCTATCCAGTATGAAAATATTTCAAAACTTATAAAACAGTGTACTCTGTACTATGAAAAGTTGTTAAAATAATTCTAACTACTTGAAATCACAGTAATTAACTACAAATAAATTAAAAAAATAAATTAGCCCATAACACACAAACTGAAACTGTGAAGACATAGCTAATGGCATTTATGAAAATTTCTTACTTTTTTTCTTATTCTTTTAATGGTAAAATATTAGCCTTTGAACTCCTGAAAGTACAGAAAGTATGACCTATTTAATTATATGATTGACATCTAGATATCTTACATTCAGAATTGTCCTAATAGTTTTGTCTCTGCTTGGAACCTCAATAAATTTATATAGGTGGATAACTTAAATTACTGTAATACTGAAACTAAAAGCTACACAAGGTAACATGAATCATGGTCTAAGAAAAATCTAAATGTCTTTTTCAACATAAACAAGGAGTGTGGAAAATTCTGAGACATAATAATTGTACTTATTCTAAGTTAACATATTTTAAAAAAAATAAAACAGTGCCATTTTTATTTCCTCTCAATATTTCTTGATATATGCCTGGTAGAATAGTCAAAATTTCTTTTGTTAAAAGTATTTATTTAAATTTCTTTAAAACAGAGTTGTTATCCCTAAAACTAATGTTTCTTCTATTAAATTCTTTAAGATTCGGAGATCTTTGCACCTTAAAACTTTCCTAACAGTAAATTTATTCTTTGGAAGAGGTTTTGTTGTACCATGTGCTTAATACAAATTTGATTCATTCTATTTTAAGATATCCCGAGTAATAACATTTGCTGGGAAAATTTAAAAAGGATCATAAAAAAAAAAAAAAACATAGACAATGACAGAGCAAGCATATTCATTATTTTTTATTCCTAATAATCAAAATTTAGGTCATCATAAGATATTTGCCTGAGGGCAAATTAATTTATTTTCTGTCTCTTGTGAAGAAGGCCTTTAATTCAACTTTTTCAAACTCCAGAAACCTGAATGAAGCAGCCATTTTCCCCCAACATCCTACAAACTGCATTTATGTTGAACAGAACTCTGAATAAGAGATTTGGGCTCCAGGCTGCTCATTCCAAACAGAAGCTGAGATCCTGCTAACAAGTAAAAAAAAATTGCTTACACAAGAGACCTAGAAGAATAGTAATAATTAAAAAAAAAAAAAATCTAACTTTAGGTAGTAAATGTTTAAAAAAACAAACAAACAAACAAACAAACAGAATGCTTCCAGACTATACTCTTCCAATAGAGAAAAAGAAAAAACAGACAAACAAACAAAGAGAAAATCTGGCCATCATAATGCATTTCACAGTATTACAGGCCACTGTTTTTGTTCACAGGTGAGGTAAGTATTGGTATGAAAATAGAGAAAATTTGAGTCATTTTTATTATTTGAAATCAGAATCAATAGAGACTGTGCCGTTAGACAGCTCATATCCCTCTTCCCAACCGCAAGCTCCCTATTTTTTCACACTACAAAATAACTTTTTAGAATTTTCCTCCCTTAATAAATGCAGGCTTTTCTGCAAAACACCTCAAAGCTAGTTATGAATAGGTCCTGGGAAAGTTTATCATATGGTAACAGCCTGTGTTCAGCTACACAGAATCATATAATCATAGAATAGTCTGGGTTGGAGGTGACCTTTAAAGGACGTCTGATCCAACACGCCTGCCAAGGGCAGGGACATTTTCACCAGGTCAGGTTGCTCAGAGCCAGTTCCAGTAACTCCAAAACCTGAAAGGGAGTAGGTTTAAGTCAGATATTAGGAAGAAATTCTTTGCTGTGAGGGTTGTGAGGCCCTGGAACAGGTTACCAAGAGAAGCTGTGGATGCCCCATCCCTGGAAGCGCCCAAGGCCAGACTGGATGGGGCTACAAGAAACCTGTCTGGTGGAAGTTGTCTCTGCCCATGGCAGGGGGCTTGGAACTAGATATCTTAAAGGTTCCTCCCTACCCAAACCATTCTATGATTTTATTATTCTGTCACTGGTTTGAGGCTGTAGTGAAGACAAGGCGGGTGAGAAAATAAACCAATATTTTTTTATTGTTTTTTTTGTATGCTGCTTGAGCTAGTTTTGTTCTCAGATGTTCAAAACCACACTGTTTTTATTTCTTTAGGAATTCATGACCAGAATATATGTGAATATGTATGGAATCTTTAAAAAAATAAAAATCACAATGTTGCCCTCTTTTTTTTTGCAGCAAATCCTTTTTCCACTGTACATTATATGGGAAAAAGCTTTCAAAATAATACTTTTCTATAACAATTACATCCTATAAAAGTGAGACCAATACATTCTTTTTTTTACAGGATAACTTAAATTTCTCTTTTTTAAAGGCAAGGTTTCAATGCCTGTCTTAGGTAAGAAAATGGGAAACTCAAAAGAGCTCTTAGGTCATCTTTCCCTTGAAAGAAAAATTATTTCTTCTAGAAAACTCCTGGTTGCCTTCCTAGATTTTTTTATTACTTACTTTTAACTGATCAAACTGCTGGAAGAACCTAATTTCAAAACCAGTTCTATAGTTTTAGAATTTGCAAAGAAAAATGTCTTACTAACCAGGTTAAGGTTTGTTCGTAGAACAATTAGCTAAGAGGACAGGGGAGTGCGTGACTTTCCATGTAAAGGAAATAGATATATATAGTTTAAATAGTTTTAAAGTTTTTTTTTTTTAAAAAAACATATATCACATATACAGCTGCACTCTTTTCAGGAACAGTTCAGATTCAGTGGTAGCAGAAATAAACACAATCCTAAATGTACACAAGGGTGTGTTCGACAACATTTAACACCATTGTTTAAGAGCTATTGGTAAGCTGCAGGATGCCTACACAAAGCTTATTTTATAACAGTTTTAAGGTCAGGCTCAGCACTGTTTAAATGCAATCTTGTTTCCAGGCTACTTCCACAGACTTAGCTGTCTGCCCGGCTCAAACAATTCATTGAATCAGGTCGTTGTTCTTAAGGCACCTGAGTGGAAGGCTCCAAGGGATTTATGGCTTGGCATTGAGTGATGGCAACTGAAAGAATGGAGCAGTGCAGGACTGAACAGCCTGCTATCATTCTGCAAAACATTCTACTCCGAGGACACTTCAGGAGAAAACAGGAAAACAGCTTTGCCTTCCGTATAAATGTACTGGAGTCAAAAAGGTGTTTGATAGCTTGCAGGGGGCTTGATAATTATATACATTTAAAAAAAACCAACCAACCAACCAACCAAAAAAACACAACTAAGGGCTCCCAAATTACAGTATTTGACATACATTGTGACTCCTATTCCCAGTGAACTCAGTGAACAACAGAAAAAAATACATTAATTGCTGAGGGAGTTCAGAGAAAGGGCAACCTGAACTGCAAAACCCATGAGAAATGTCAGCTCACACATTCCTGAGGCCAGAAGCCCTTAACAGGACATAAATACCTGTATTTATTTCCTCTTTCTAAAAATGTGACTGCACAATGTGTCTGGGACAAAGATCAGACTGCAGACAATGTGGTAAACTCTACAACTTGCAAACACTGATGTTTTCATCAGAACTCTACAACTTGCAAACACTGATGTTTTCATCAGATTATGAATTAAAACCTTCAAGCACATCTTTATGGAAACTTGAAGCTCTTCTGAATAATTTGCAGACCTAAGACCAGTTATTTTCAGCAACAGCAGATTTAGCTCCAAAGGAAAAATGCTTTAACTTGTCTTGTTAGTGAAACTTGAATCCACATTTTATCACCAAAATCTGATGTGTTTTTTTGAGACCCTTGGAAATGGACCATACTGTATTAGTCACAATAACTCTAGTTTAAACCTTTAGGGATCTAAATATAAAATATGTATTTTGTAAAAAATATTTTAATTTGTGCTGGGTGCTAAATTTAAATGGAATTTAAATGCATGAATAAATTCCTACTGGCTTGCTATATTACATGACAGCTGGTCATTTGAATCTGTTTACTCTAGAGGGTTAAAAATGAACAAAAATTACTTTTATGTTGCACATTTAAAAATTATTCCTTCACTAGATGGCCCTCAATGTTTCCCAGTAGTATAACTGGTATGAAAGATATACAGCTCAGTACTCCCATAACTTCACGAAAAAGAAAGTTGCACAAAGAATAAGACAGATCAATTTCTTTGTACAGAAGCTGGAGGGACACAAAAACAGGTGAGCTCAAGGTAAAACATAAAAGCTGAAGTGAATACATCACAGAGATAAGTATTGACAGCAGAAACTAACAGGTTGAAGATTGGCTGCAACATTTATGAAGAAAAGAGGAAAAAAAAAAGAAAAATAATAATAGAAGACTCTAATAATGGTAAAAAGAAATGTCAGAAAAGACTTTACTTACAATACTACACCATGCCAACATATTGGTCATGCACACTTCCCTTTGCATTGGTAGTGAATGCTGAGACTGAAAAGTGGCAAATTACAGATACTGGTGAGAAAAGCTACTGCAAGGCAGGACAAAACAAATGAGGGAGATGTTTTTGTATATGTCTGTCCCATGCCAAGCTGAACTGTGCCTCTTTCCTGACCTGGTGTGCTGGGTTCCAGAAGGGCTGAAGTAGAATGGGATAGAATGAAATGGAGTGGAATAGAAAATGGAATAGGCAATGGAATAGGCAATGGAATAGGATAGGATAGATAGGATAGGATAGGATTAGGACAGGACAGGACAGGACAGGACAGGACAGGATAGGATAGGATAGGATACTTCCTTTGGAAGAGACACAGTGATGCTCAGGTCCTACTGCATGTCCAACCCAGGGCTGACCAGAAGTTGAAGCATATTATGAACAGGCATTGTCCAAATGCCTCCTTTTGAGGCAGTGACAGACATGAGTCACTGACCACCTACCTGAGAAGCCTGTGCCAGTGTCTGACCACCTTCTTGTGGTTCCCTGGGAGAGTCAACAGCACCTTCCAGTTTAGTATCATCAGCATTTTTACTAATGGTACACTCAGCTAACACTTATGGATCCCACAAAAACCTTTTGAACAAAACTGGTGTAGTAATCGAGCCCTGAATATCTACTGGGAACATAAGAAAAAAATACAAGTTAGTGTTATACAACTACAGAGAATATAAGCTGAAAATACATTAAACAAAAACAAACTTCTTAAAGGAAGTCTAGTCTGTTTTGCTACAAGGAAAGTATAAGGAGGTTGAAGAAAGAGCAAGGAAACTCTAGGGAACAAACTGCAGCATGAGGAATCAGAAAACCTGCTCTTTGTGGCAGCATGTGTCAGTTTGTGCTGACTCCATTGACCCTCACCACAGGAGCAAAGAACGTCAAGGAGCCCATGGACAAATGGGAATATGCCGTATGTAGTACAAGAGGAGCTCAGAAAAGCATTTGATACGGGGCCTGAGGAAATCTGGCTTCAAAGAATAAGCTGTAGTCATCTGGATGAGAACCAGTCTTCTCTGAAATGAAAATTGCCTGAAGGGCAAGGCAGAAGAGTGAAGAGAAATACAAGCATCTGTGTTACCTGGTGTGTGAAAGAAGTGCATCACCTGAAGTCTCTTATGCTATTAAGCCTGGGATGACAATTACAGCAAGAGAAATAATCCCAGTGAAAGGAGAAGTAGAGGTCCGAAACGACAAACACTAAACAGCACCACACAGAAATGTTTCTGAAGTGCATCTTCTCTAAGAGTGATTAACAGTGATTGCACACAAGTTTTTATGGAGGTTTGCTTTCAGCAGTGTCAAAAACATTAATTCAACATCATATCCAAGACAAGTAATTTTCTTTTTCTTTTTTTTTTTTCTACATGTAAATGATCAAGATAAAGAAGCTGGTTCTTTACATCTCTCATCCAAATTAAATGAGCATTAAGCATTATAATAATTAAAATGATTATAATATATCTAAGGAACGATGGAGAGGACATGAGAATATACATGCCAAACAGGTAATCTCCACTGTGTTCAAGACTAACAAGTGTATTGAGGTGCGTGGGAAGTAAAAAAGAAACAACAGATGAGGAAATGACTGACAGCCATAACCTCCCATGGCACATTCTGCTTGATTTAAAGGCACAAAATTTGACCAAAAGAATGTGTTGAAAGATAATTGCAAAGAAAATGTATGTTCTGTCTCCCCAGAAGCAGCAAATCAGAGTAACCTATGCTCAGTCAGTCCTGCCAGATATGTTCCCAAATCAATGGAATACTCTCAGAATTTTGCAATATTCTGTAAGGAGTCATTGCCAATCCTGGTATCTGCATAATGAAGCTACTTTATTTTATTTAGTTACATTTGGACCTAACAGACTCACTGAATTGCCCCAGATTAACGTTGTGATTTTACATTGATTTGACTAAACCAATGTGAAATTGGCAGAAATTATGTTTAATGTTTTGTGTAGGATTTACTTCTTCAAAAAGTTTACAGGCACAAGTGAAACAAATGCAACTAATTTAAACTGTGAGAAAACCCATCTGTTTCCCGAACTGATCCTGCCACCCAAGCTGGTTATATTCAGTCTTTTTCAACGTGAATTTTACAATTGTTTTCAAGGTAACAGAACTGTGCCTGTATTATAAGATATAATTTTATTAGTAAAGTTCTTCTCCACTAAAATCAATGTTTGTCAAATACTACTCAAAAAAAAAAAATTTATTTATGAATTCATTAGTATCTCCTGATCAGATGCCGTCTGATAGCATCTTCATTCTCTTTATTTAATATACCTGATGCATAACATTTTAAATTCTCTGATAGGAAATTTATATTCTTAAAGACTTTTGTTGTTTAGATTTGTTTCCATGTATGAACCTAAATGCATTTCTCCTCTAATAACTTTGTTCATTTGGGCAAAATTCTTTACTATAACTCTGGTTGACTGTTCCACCAGTGCCACTCCACACTGAAATGAAAGGTATATATATATATAACACACCTGAAATGAAATTATAATCTTTTTCCAGAGAATTAAATCAGTGGAGAACTTACTGCCCTCCCCCAGTAGAATGGGGGAAGACAAAAGGAAGAATAAAATGAAGAAAATTTGAGGGTCAAGATGAAACAAAATAACCAAACAGACAACATTTAATAAGTGAATGGTAAGTAGAAGAAGAAGGAATAAAAACTAAACAAGTGATGCAAAAGCAATCAGTCACAACCTCCATTGGTCAGACCAATGTCCAACCAGCTCCAAAAAAAAATGTGGGTAAGTACCTCTTTTATTTTCTTTTAACATTGAGCAGGATATCATATGTTATGAAATATCTCTTTTGTTTTCTTTTCAGATGGTCTGCCCTGTTGTGTCTCCATCCTACACCCCCTCTCCACTCCCAGTCTATTCACTGCAGGGACAGAGTGAGACATCAAGGAAGCCTTGATACTGTGTAAACACTGTTTTGGTAGAAAATTTAAAAAATACCGCCTGATACAAGGGGCTATGAAGGAAGTTACCCTACACAGGCCCAATACATATACCTAAATGAAACCTAGGTTTTAAAATAGGCAACACTGCCTCATGTGCTCAAGGAAATAAAAAGATGTGACATCATAAGATAAGAATAAAAAGACATTGCTTGTGCAATAATTAGTAAATTCTCTTCACTTTGTGAATATTTATATCAAATTACCTCTTCCCTTTATTGTAGTAAAGATTTTTTTTGTAGGGTATGATCAGGTCACATTACCAGCTGACTATAATACAGGGTCTAGGCAAATGCTTTGTATCTGTAACCCATCTATATGAATGGTCAGTCATATCACAGCTCAGGTTCCTCCAAGCAACACCTCCTGGTGTTTCCCCTTGATGTAGCAGTATATCTTTTGCTTGTTTCCCTAAGCAGGCATTTCAGAGGATGTTCTTGGGATTAAACTGGAAATGCATTTTCAGCACGTACTATCCTTTTCACACATTGCAAGCTGAACCACAATCAAACTTCAGTCTTCCCCTACACACCAGATTTATAACTAAGTGATATTCCACAATCTTTCTTTTGGGTCCATAAGCAAGTTCCTCTTTTATGCCTAGGTTTAAAAAAATCAGTGCAAACACTGCCTGTAAAATTTGACTGCGTGAGGTTGCTACTCCCAGTCATGAAACTGCAGGGCAGACAGAGTAAATCCTGCCTGCTTTGCTTTAAACCACTAAGCAGCTTTATAATAATCTTTGCTTTTAACAACCTGCCTTCACCAGGTTTTATTTTAATTGCTTCATTAAAATATTTCAAAGTCCATCTGAGAATCTCATCTGTTCACCCTTAAAACTTCTTTCAGAGAAAACCGACTCACTTCCCCTCTGGTTTCCTGTCATGAGAGTGAATTATGTAAATGGGATGAAAAAATAATTGATTGTAGAACTCCAAACTAGTGGGAATTTGTGGAGAACACAGGCTGGGAACATCTGAGGGACATGAGATAGTAGTGACTGCAGGGATAAACAGAGACAAGGAATAAAGACAGGGTTCAATTTCCATTAGTAGGTTAATCTTTAGCATGTATTTTGCATTTATGCGACCTCTGTGTTTGGGAAGAAGGGACACAATTCAGGGAGTACAAAAATAAACCATTTTCTGCTTGATTGAAAAAAAAAAGAGCAATATCTAATTTTTTTGATTCATTTACATTTCTGAAAAACCACTTCTAATTATTAACTGCAGTAAATACTAAAGTTATTTATAATATCTTCAAATACAGCAGATTAAGCTGATTTGATAAAATGAGAAACAAATAAAAAGTAGTCCTAATGCACTGGGAAAGGTCTGTTTTTGAAAGATGGTTAAGGACTCTGTGTTCACAAAGCATTCAGAACCAACTATTACTATATATATATGAGGGAGTAGTAACCAGTAATCAGTGAAGAGTTTGTGACAGCACCTGATACCCAGACAGCCTGAAATAAATATTCTGGAATTCCCCTCACTCACTTGAAACACTATTTTGATCAGAAAAATCATTCACATTTTGGATGATAGAACTGTAACTATACTGGCAAAGAATTTTAGTCCTGAGAATAATTTCATTCCTGTTTGCAGACAAAATGGTGTCATATAAATTTGGTTTGTCACATTTCTTTTCTTTCCTATTAATGGAAGTGAAGCTTAGAGCACTAATTCACCATGCCTTACTGTTTAATCCACATCTAATGTGAATATAAATTTTATATAGACAATACTTTATGTATAATTGCTGTTTCCTCTTCCTGTCTACATTTTTCTTCTTTTCATTCCCATTGACTTCACAATAACTGAAAATG
Organism: Empidonax traillii; assembly: GCF_003031625.1. Taxonomy (NCBI): domain Eukaryota; kingdom Metazoa; phylum Chordata; class Aves; order Passeriformes; family Tyrannidae; genus Empidonax; species Empidonax traillii. The sequence goes on from NW_020956018.1 coordinate 96,710, forward strand.
TCAGTGTTACTCATAAAGGATATTTTTTATTATTTGGAGAGAAACTTTTGTAAAAATCTGAGATTTACAGAACTCCTTAAGAATAGTTTGGCTTGGACTTTTTGCTTCATCTGGCTATTAGAGAAGTTACAGACAGAAGTTTCCCACTGAGAATGTTCTGCCTAAAGGAATTTGCTGCAGAAATAACTTTAAGTCACCCACATACTAGGATTAGTTTGGTTTTGTTGTTTTGCTTTTTGTTTTGGGGTTGTTTTTTTGTGGGTTTTTTTGTGGTTTTTTTTTAATAAACATAAAACTGAGATCTGCTGCTCCTCATTGATTGTGCTATAGCCTCTAGATCAGCTTTGAGGGATTATACACAAAGTGGTTTGCTATCTGGTCACCTAACTCATGTATATAGTTACAAATAAACACAGTTATTTGTAAGTCTATGTCCTGTCTCTTAACTGAGCTCATGATCATTTTCCCTTTGTGAGACCAATATGACAATAATTTTTGTTAAAAATGAACTAATTGAGATTGACTCAGTGAATTCAGTAAGAGTCCTTATATTACATAGAGAGATAGTTAAAGAAAAGGAAAAAAACAAAAAACAAAAAACAAAACAAAAAAACAAAA